>NW_009916268.1:0-258 GCF_000696875.1 Nestor notabilis | reverse complement strand
CACCGCCACATTGCCCCATCACCCCATGCCCATTGCCCATCACCCTATTCCCACCACGCCATAGCAGTTGCCCCATTAACCTATGGCCATCACCCCAGTGCCCCTTGCCTAACACCCTACACCCATCACCCTACTCTCATCACCCTTCACCGCATGGCCATCACTGCATGCCCATTGCCCATCATCCAAGGACAATCACCCTATGCCCATTGCCTATTCACCTACGCCCATCACCAATCACCCTATGGCTATCCCCCC
>NW_009916267.1:7050-7905 GCF_000696875.1 Nestor notabilis | reverse complement strand
GCCCCGGGGTGTGTGTAACCCCAGATCCACCGTCAAACAAGGACAATTAGAGGTGCCCTGGCCCCGCCACTCCCTGCCTGCAGCATCCCAGCCCTGCTCCGCAAAAAACAGCGCCTGGCCCGAAGGAGCCGGATCCCTCTAGGAAGGGCGTTGTGTTTGGGATACACACACAGAGCTCTTGCCAGCCAGAGCATGGAGTCATTAAGGAATGACTTTAAATAAGCAAAATCTTGCATTAATGAAGCCTGTAATTCCAAACTAACTATTGGGAAGCAAATGGGCTGCTTCGCTTTACCCAAGCTCCAGCGACCAGGCTGCTTTTAATGTACCATGAATAAAATGGGCTTATTTGGTTTATCCTCACGGGAAGTGACCTCCCAGGAGATGCTCAGGGAAGCACAGTGGCTTTTTCCCTCCTCATGGCAGAGCTTGGGAACTGCCATCTCTTTGCCTTAGCAGCTCTATGCATGAGAGCTGGTGAGAGCACAACCTTGTCCATACCCAAAACCCAGCTCGGCACCAAGACCCATCACTGAGCACACACACCCCCTCGCCACAGCTTCCCACCCTGTGCTCATGCTCACACTTGACCAGTGTTGAATTTTGCCATGTTCTGGTGCTAAACTGACTTTTTAAGCTTGAAGGAAGTTTGGGGATATCTATTCTCAAACCAATGGTCAGTGAGAGCATCAGCACCAAGAGGCTGCATTTCTGAGCCTCAGGCTGCCCGGGGAGCAGGGAGAGGACACCCAGCTCCAGGAGCATCTCTGCTCCATGCATGACCCGGGGCTCCAGCACCTACCTGCTGCTCCAGGCTGGTCCTGGTGCCCTGCTCGGACTCGAGGCGCTGCTCCA
>NW_009916267.1:5313-6989 GCF_000696875.1 Nestor notabilis | reverse complement strand
CCACGGCAAACAGAGAGAGACACGAGGTGCTGGGGGTGCTCAGGCCTGCCCAGCCATGCTGGGGTAGGATGGCTGAATACACAAAAGCACCACGGCTCCTGTATGGCACAAACACCAGCACTGAGCTCATAGGGTGCAGCTCTGCCCCAGCTTACATAGCACAGGCACCACGCCTTCAGCAAAGCATGTGTGCTCATCCCATCCCATCCCATCCCATCCCATCCCATCCCATCCCATCCCATCCCATCCCATCCTCCTCATCACTCCACAACATGCTTCAATCACACTCGGAGCTGCCAGGAGTGGCAGGCAGTGCCAGTCAGTGCCAGCAGTGCCCTTAGGCAGAATCCCTGCCTGCATCCCCAGCTCCATGTAACAGCCAGAGCCATGAATGCTCCTGTTCTTGCCAGCTTGTTGCTGGGTGAGCAGTGCAGAAAGATGAGGTGCCAAAACCACACTGGGGTGTGCAGGGGCTGGGGGAGCAGCACTGCTTGAGGTGGGCAAACCAAAAGGCTTTGCTGCCCTACAGAGGCAGGTCAGGCTGGGTGCCCAGAGCATGCATCACCCCGAAAGGATGCCCCTACCTCCTCCAGAGCCAGTTATCTTCATCTCACGCAACTGAACCAGCTGCTGGGCCTCCTCCAGCTGCTTTTCCACCGACTCCAGTTTCTTCTGCATTTGGTCATGTTTGCTCTGAGGAAAGCAGGGAAGGAGGGAGCAGCTCTACCTGGCTCCAGGGCACTCGAGTCTGAGAGCAGCAGCACCACCAGCATGGCCCAACATCGCAGGACACTCCTACCTGCAGCTCCTGCAGCTCACGGGCTCCCCGCAGCCTCTCTGCCCGCTCCCCATCCAGGACCTGGCAGGCGACATCACCCTTGTACTGCTCATCCGACAGCTCCGTGTTCAGGTCAATGATCTGGGGGGAAACAGGGAGTCAGTCTGGGCATCGCAATGCATCCATCAACCCGAGCGTCCCAGCTGCTTCCCACTGCCATGGGACATGGTAAGTACACACCATCAGCAACCAGTGTCACCAGAACCACAGGCTCCTATTGACAGCACCCAGCAAAGAGCAACCACTGCAGGAGCCTGTGGCTGCACCCCTGCAGGGGACACGCAGGACACTTCTCCTGCGTGCCACCTCTCACTATTAGCATTCATCCCATTAAACCAAGTCACTTGTGGTGTCTGCACAGGTCAGCGAGCCTGCGGTCCTGAGAGCACCATGTGCCACATCAGTGGGTAATTTCCCATTCTAATTGCAGCCTTCTGTCAGCAGAAGGGATGACACTCACACTGCCACTGTCCAGCCCCATGCACTGCACTGGTGGCAGCACTGGTGACATCTGCCCTTGCTGGAGAGGACATGAGGCTTTCCCTGGGGACATCCCTGGGAACAGCCATTCCCAAGGTGTCTGAGCTGCTCTCTGGGTACAACCACCCACTGCTGAGGTAGGCGGGATCTCACCCAGCACGGGTCCTGCAGCGATGCAGGTCCTGGGCACTGCAGCCAGGCTCTGTGGCAAAGGCATTTTGAAGGCTCTATAGAGGTGGTTTGGGGGCTCTTAAAGGTGTTTTGGGGCTCTACAGAGGTGGCTTGGGGCTCTGCAGCGGTGGTTTGAGGCTCTGCAGTGGTGGTTTGGGCTCTACCTTGCTCTCCAGCTTCTCTGCAG
>NW_009916267.1:0-5275 GCF_000696875.1 Nestor notabilis | reverse complement strand
ATTCCTGCTCGGATTTTTCCAGCTTCCTTCTCAGCGCTGCCAGCTCCTCCTAGGGAAGATTGCAAAACAACACACATGGAGAGCTCCAGCATCCCCAGCTTCTTGATGAAAACCTCGTTTTCTGCTCGAAATAAGCAGGAGAGACACGGCTGCCTTGTTAATGCAATTTACCAGGCAGCTTTGAAGGCTGCTCACTGCAAATTGCCGGGACTGCAGCTCCTGACATGAATTCCATCGGAGGGAACGTCAGCGCTGCTGCGCGCACAGAACACGCGTTGTGAGAAGCACCAAACCTCAAAAGCCTGGAGGAGCAGCCAAGCGCTGGAATCCTGATCGAGGAGCATTCCTGGGGCGCTGGCAGGTTATCAGAGAGCGGGTGCAAAGGCACCTTGTTTTCTGTGATTCCTTTTCAGGCAGCCTGGCTGTAACAGCAGCGAGAGCTGCTCAGCGCTGCCTTGTCCTGCTTTGATTTCCTGCTCAACACTGAGCAGAAGCAGGACGTGCAGAGTTGTGATAAAAACAGAGGTTAGCGGGTGATGGGGCCTGATGGATCCCAGGCGGGTTTGGAGAGAGAAACAGAGGCTTGGCCAGCTTTTATTTTGTCTGAACCAGCCTGGAAACATCTTGTTAAAACCTCACTAAGGCAAAAGGAGGAGCAGGATGCCAGGAAGGCAGACCAAGAATTTAGCGCAGGTCTCAGATGGTGCCGAAGGGCAAAAGGTGCATGTCCCGGGTCAGCAGATGCCCATGAACCTCTCTCATCACCAGTGGCAGCACAGGGGAAAGCCAGCACGGCACTGGTGACAGTACAGAGCAGTTCCCTGCCTCAAGGATGTGTTTGGCTGCTCAGCATCCATCATCCCACAGACTGACATGGGGCATCCATCCACAAGGGGCTTGACTCAGAGGACCCAGCACCTCGCAGGGGGCATGGGGAGGGCAATGGAGCAGCCACAGCCCTAGGACAGGGCTTTGGCTATGTGGGGACATGGTGCACTTGCTACTGTCCCTCTAAAGAAGGAGAGTTATTTCTCCCTCCACAGAAAAATACATCACTCAGGGCAAAAAATGCAGTACCAAGAACATATGACAGCTTCTGATGGGCAGAAACACATCTCTGCTCTGACAGGACTGACTTCTGTCCAACCCACCAGACAGACCCCCAAAAGCGTCCCATCCCATCCCATCCCATCCCATCCCATCCCATCCCATCCCATCCCATCCCATCCTGCCCCTTTCTCAACCCATCCCACCCCTTGGTACACACTTCTTTAGCCCGGAGCTGCTCCTCCACAAGGTTAACACTGAGCAGGGGCCGCACACGGCTCAGCAGCTGCCACCAGGGCCAGAGCCTGACTGCCTGGAACACCACCAGGTTCTTCTGGATGCAGTGGATGGCCAGGCGCTGGATCTTCAACCTCTTGAACTTCTGGCGCCTGAGGAAGCCCTTGCACGCAGCCTGGAGCAGGATCATCTTCTGGGCTATCAGCTTGTCACGTTGCTTCTCCAGTCGGGAGATGACTCCTGGCTTCAGGAAAACCTGACAGCAAGAAACAGACATTCAGGATGGGGTCTGAAACCTGCCCACAGCCAGTGGGATGTATTTGTGGCTAACGCCTAGCACCTCCCCAGAGACCTGCAGGAGACTGAAGGTCCTTGGACCAGTGCAAGCGATCACTGCACCAGTGATCACTTGCACTTAGAGCAGCCCCCAGTTACTAAAAGGGCTACAAGAAAGCTGGAGAGGGGCTTTGGACAAGGGCCTGTGGGACAGGACAAGGGGAATGGCTTGAACCTGCCAGAGGGGAGATTGAGATGAGCTCTGAGGCAGAAGCTCTTCCCTGGGAGGGTGCTGAGGCGCTGGCACAGGGTGCCCAGAGAAGCTGTGGCTGCCCCATCCCTGGCAGTGTTCAAGGCCAGGTTGGACACAGGGGCTTGGAGCAACCTGCTCTAGTGGAAGATGTCCCTGCCCGTGGCAGGGGTTGGAGCTGGAGGAGCTTTAAGTTCCCTTCCAACACAAACCATGCTGTGATTCCATGATACAGATCTGCTGATGCCATCGAATTCAGCCTGTATCGATCTCTTAGTGGAAGATCTCTGCCGTAGCCTGGGGAAGCTCTCGGCACATGGGGCTGATCCCTCCTGACTACTGCGCCCCATTTGCATAATACAGCTTTAATAAAAACTGAATTACACTCTTGAAGCCAGTGGCACACTTAAAGCTGTATTTGAAAGATGCCAAATTGAATCAAAGAACAATTCCAAGGAAGCTCCCTTTCTTGAGATAATGCTATGATTGCTCCACCACCTATCTGATTGTCTCATTAATGTCTGCATTAACTTCACTGGACTGCAACTTTTAGAAGCTAGTGCAAAATCAATGCTCAAAGCAATGGCAAAACTAACTCTCCATAACAAGATGTGACTGGAGCTGCTATTGAGCTATTGATTAAGTACAAGGGTTTCATGGAAGAGGTAATTGCAAACTGCACCGTGCAGGATAAAAGAAAGTTATTTCGTGCCACAGAACCATGTCATGAATTCTTTCTTCATAGGCTGTGGGAGCTGGAGCACACACACAAACCTCAGTTTGCTTTGAGATTATCACATTCAAGTTCAAATGTTGCTGCTGCAACACCTCAGCTGCCTGGCCCCGCAGTGTTAACCCCAGCCCACCAAAACCACGGGTGCCCAAGCCCTGTTAACTCCCAGGAGATATCAAAGGTAAAGAGGACCATCAATGCCATGAGGGGATGGATGTTGACAGCTTAGGTACACACTTCAGCCAGGGTAATGCTTTCAAACGTGAATGAGGAGCCTTCTGCGTTCATGTTTGGTGAGGCTTGGTTTCCAGCCCACTGGGCACAGCAGAAGAGAGGTTTTCCCTCCAGTTTGGGAAGCTTTGGGCAGCTGGAAGTGCTTGACATGGGAATGGCTCTGCCTATATGTGCCAAGAGCAATGGGGAAGCAGAGCCGGAGCTGTCGTACCTGGCTGCGCCCGATGGCAACGCTGCTCTTCTCCAGATCCAGCACCTGGAAGAGCTCCCGTATGGCCTGTGGAGGAGGAGCACAACATGGAATTGCTCAGAAAACATTACACCCTGATATGAGCCTGCTGAAACAGGGCAGAGACCCCTGGTCCTTACAGGCACCCAGTAAAGGTGCATCCAGCCCTGAGTCCTGGTGTGAGAAGGGCTTTCTGCCCCGGAGGACACTGGTGCATGGGTGGCTGTAGCTGGAGGCTACTTGGGGGAAGGTGAGAGCCTGTCCTGACCAAGAGTTCTGCCTACGGAGCCAAATGCAGGAGGGAAAGCATCAAGTTCCCCGGAGCCCACCAGTGCAGAGCTGAGCCCCTGCAGGGAGGCAAGCAGGAAAAGAAGCCTGAACTCAATTACTGTGAGCTTTGGACCAGCGTACAAACGAAGCAGCCAGCACACCACACGTTTCCTTGGGGCAGCCAACACTGTCTGGACAAATGGATGATTTGAAAACCCCAGAGCTCCCGAAATTGAAACAAAACCCCTCCACTAATGCTTCACTCCATACAACAGCCTCTGGAGGCCACACACGTCTCCTCCACGAAGGATTATTTCACCACGGCCCCTGGAGCACCTTGCTGCAGCAGAACTGCACCCCAGCCTGCAGCCCTGCATGCCCCGGGGGAAGGTGGGGATGGAGCACCCGAGTGCATTGGACATGGATTACCATCGTGCGTGAAACTGTGCTGGAGGTGAGGAAGTACCTGCTCCTGTGGCACTGCTGGGACTGGGGCCAGTGCAGGGCTGTGTGGGACAATCCCATCCCATCCCATTCCATCCAGCAGGGCACAAGGTTGGTCATTGCTGCACCATCACCCTCGTGCCACACAAGCACCTCTTGTGCTGCAGTGGCTGAGTTAATGCACTCAGTGGGAAGCAGCCTCCAGCTAACATCATGTGGCAGCGAGCTCCAGGGGGGCCGGGAATTTCCAAATCCCCGGCTTACACACTGCTGACAAGGCACCCTCTGCCTCCTCACAGCATTTAATAACAATATTGACCTTTTCGGGCTGTCAAACTTGTCTTATTAAATCCCGAGGTCTTAACTGAATTTGCACACCCTGGCTGGCAGTTTGCACAACAGAGCACGTGCCCATGTTTAATTCATCTTCTCTCGGCTCTTCCCAGCTCCCAGTGCTTCTCTCAGCCTGTTCCAGGGACACAGGGGGTTCTCCCAGGTTTCTGCTGTAAATTTATTAGGAAACAAATAAAACTGGCAAATCTCCATCTTCATACCTGAGCTCCCCTGAATTTCAGGCTTTGTGGGATGAGGTGAGGAGCCACCCTGGGCTGCTGCTTTACAAGGGCCTGAAGGCAGATGATGCCCCATTCCCAAGAACCTCCACTGTCCCTGCTCTGATGGGTACCTGGGAATGCTGCCTGGCTTGTCGTCAGCCAGGCAGTTTTTGGAGAGCCAGGGCAAGAGATGGGGTGCTGCCGTGCTGGGACCCCTACATACCAGCAACAACGGATGCCTGAGAGAGGCAGGGAATGGGAAGCAGCTCCTGTCCCAGGGCAGGGAGATGCTGGCATGACCCGTTTGGAGAGAGGACAGCCAGGATCACACAGGGCACAGGCAATGCCAGCACAAGGGCTGCCTGCAGGGAGCTGCAGAAGTTGCTCCTCTTTGCAAAGCAAGCCCTTATGGCATTGGGAAAGGCTGGAAGAGTTCCAGCACCAGCACGGCCCAGTGAGGGGCTCCCAACCCGCGCTCCCCACGCCATCCCTGCACATACCTTGCTCTCATCCGGCACCTCATAGGCAGAGGTGTGCTTCCTCATGACATCCGGAGCCAGGACCTGGAAGCGCCTTCGGAACTGGGTCAGGAGCAGGCGATCTGCGTACCCTGGGGACACACAGACATCGCTGGGGGCTGCACCAGCCTCGGGACACACGACTCGCACCGAACACTGGGGAAGGAACCAGCAGTGGGGGGCTGAGGCGAAGGGTGGCACAGCAGAAAGCATTGAGGGTGCTGGGGACCAGGCAGCTGCAGCGAGGGCAGGGTGGAGGGAGTGGACAAGCAGCAGAGATGTGCTTGAGGGGGCCAGACACCACCCAAGCACCTCGTGTCATGCAGGAGATGCCCTTGGACCTGATGCATGGATGCTCCAAGGGGAGCATGGGGGAACCGCACTGGGTCTGCAGCCCCCACGCCCAGGCTGCAGGCAGGAGAGGGACTGGGAACCCCTGCAAAAGCAGCGGTGCAACCTCGAGGGCTTTCTGAAGTGGGGCTG
>NW_009916266.1:3449-3879 GCF_000696875.1 Nestor notabilis | reverse complement strand
GGAAAAAACCCCCATGTATACATCATTATTACACATACGCGGGTTTTTTCCACGGAGAAAATATCAGTGCTGCAACTTTCATATATATATGTATGTATATGTATATACCTTCTGAGCTTATTCATAGTCTCCCCACACACCGAGTGCGTGTCGGCATCCCTCTACATCAGTTCCGCCGCAAGGAAAAGAAGAAAGTACTGCTATTTTTAACTGAATCCATCACAAAAGCAGAACCATTTGACACTGACCCGCCAAACACAAGTGTTCCTGGAGGTAAAACAAAGTTTGACAGTACAGTACATCTCGTACAGACCCCTCTAAACTGAAACCCACACGGGTGCAAATTAAGCCTTTTCACGTATAAAGCCTTTAATCACGTGTAATCGAAATTACAAGTGACCCTCTGAAGCAGAGCTCCCGGCCCGCCCGT
>NW_009916266.1:2382-3183 GCF_000696875.1 Nestor notabilis | reverse complement strand
TTTTTTTTTTTTTTTTTTTTTTTAAGATTCCTGAATAGGATCAGGAGCAATTAACTTATTTTTGTTTTCTCTTTTCTCCCAGTGTATTGGGAGCTAACCTGGAGCAAAGCAAAGAGCTGCTCTGCCTCCTGCTGGAGCCATGAATGACACTTTCCCATTTGTTCCTTTCCCAGTTCAACAAATGTTTAGCCCCGTTGCTGCTAAATGAACGCCTTCCGCTCTTTGGCTCGGGGAAGCTATTTTTTTTTCTTTTTTTTTTTTTTTTTTTTTAAGATTCCTGAATAGGATCAGGAGCAATTAACTTATTTTTGTTTTCTCTTTTCTCCCAGTGTATTGGGAGCTAACCTGGAGCAAAGCAAAGAGCTGCTCTGCCTCCTGAGCGCCTGTGCGCCGCTGGCACCGGAGCCCGCCGCGCTCCCGGTGAGGGCGGGGAGGGGTGTCCACCGTCCAGGGGCTGCATCACGGAGCGGACAAACCCCGTTCGGTGGGTCCGGGGCCCGTTTCGGTGTGCCCCTGCCAGGAGGGAGTGGGAAGCCAAGTGAGGAACATGAAAATAAGGACGAAAGCAGGAGCTATGCCCCGACTGTGGTCGCTGCAGGACGGCGCTCGGAGAGGGCTCCTCGCCGGCATCCCCCCTGTTCCCCGGCAGGAACGGGGAAACTGAGCAGCCCTCGGGGTAGGGGGACGACACAAGAGTAATCGTTCTAAAGTCAAAACCTTAAACTTACACTTTATTTTTTCCCCTAGTCGCTATTAGAAAAAAACGCGCCGGTGCCGGTGGGAGCCCGGCGGGCCCGGGCG
>NW_009916266.1:708-2330 GCF_000696875.1 Nestor notabilis | reverse complement strand
CCCACGAGGGTCGCAGGTTCAGTCCCCTTGGCACAACAGGAGCCCAGATCCCTCCTGCAGCGGGACACTCCTGTTGCTGCCTTGCGGCTCCCGCCGTCTGCGGCACGCTCGTTTGCCGTGAGTCAGACATTTGATTCAAACCCTCCTTTGAAGGGTGCATAAGGGGTGCTCTCCAGGCAGGAAGGCTCAGCAGCAACCACCCAGCCCACAGCCCGTCCCGCAGCCCACGTTGCCGTGTCCCCCCGTGGGGGGCAACACTTGCTGTCGCGCAGAGAAGCCCCAACCGCCCCCTATGCCCATGGCTTGGTGTGTCCCAGGAAGAGCTCTGCACCCCGCACCCCAGCCTGGTAACACCCGGACCTGACCCGAGGAGGGACCCCAGGAAGCGCCGAGTGTGTGCCATGTCCCCAGGGCCGAGGAGGAAGGCTGCTCCTTGGGGCGACTTTGGCAAGCACCCACCTTTGGGTGTTTTTTTTCATTATTTCCTTATCCATCTCGATCTGATTGACAGACATGTCTTGCAAGAACTGCATACAGCTGAAATTGTACAGCAAAATGCTCGACATATCATAGAATGGAAACATTATATGATTTGGGTTGAAAGGGACCTTGGGATCACCTAGTTCCAACCCCCCTGCCATGGGCAGACACCTCCCATTAGACCAGGTTGCTCAAAGCCCTGTCCAACCTGGCCTTGGAACACTGCCAGGGATGGGGCAGCCACGACTTCAGCAGGCAACCTGTGCCAGCGCCTCACCGCCCTCATAGTGAATAATTTTTTCCTAATATCTAATCTAAATCTACCCTCTTTCAGCTCAAAGCAATTCCTCCATGTCCTATCCCTACGTACCCTTGTAAAAAGTCTCTCTCTAGATCACTTGCAGGCCCCCTTTAGGTACTGGGAGACTGTTATATGGGGTGTACATACATCATGCTTTGTGAAATTTGAGTAACTCAGACACATTTCAATCCACAAAAATTCTTGTATATTTATGTCAGGGCATAGAAAGGGGTGACTGCCCCCTATTGGATGGGGGCAGGGGGACACCCCCAGCTAGCAGAGCAAGGCAGGGCACCATCAGCCAGGGCTGGTCCTCCCACAGCCATCCAGGGAGCAGGGCAGGCTGGGGCAGGGGGAGACGTGGTGGCAACCCAGAGTCCAGAGCACTGACATGTCTGTGATAGGAAGGTCTGAAGCCAGTCCATGGGTCAGGGTCTTGATCAAGAGGCTCCACAAGCAAGCACAAGCCAGGCTGTAGCTGAGTGAGAAACCAGCACTCCTGCTCCATCACTGGGGCAGAGACTGGCAGCTCTGGGCTGAGCTGAGGTGGAGTCTCCCGGGCAGAGGCTGTGGGTGGGGGTCCCAGGTGAGGCCCGTCAGGACCACGATGGCCTGTGAGTCCTCTTGAGTCCCTTAGAGGTGAAATTACCATCCCTGTTCTGTTATTGTCCAAACTGATAGGGAGAGTTGGTTGTCTTACCCGGAAACCCTTTTTGGTGGAGGGATAACTTGGGACAGAGGACAAGCCCACAGTCAGTGTAAATCAGTGTGTTTCCTACAGGGCTTTGGGCTATCGAGATGGGCAGGTGGGTTACTGTGAGGCTGGTCTGTGCTGAAGGAC
>NW_009916266.1:311-677 GCF_000696875.1 Nestor notabilis | reverse complement strand
TGGTGGCTAGGCTGGCACCAGCCACTTCTGTCCCAGTGTTTCTAGTTTGCAGTCCAGTTCTTCACACTGTTAGTGACTTGTCAGGGACGGTGCCCAGTTGTGGTATCACTTCTACCCTCATGTCATCTCAGAACCTTAAAAATCTCCTAATGCTGCCTTTGCAGAGCACCCTGCTGGGCCCTGGCATGCTGCTGCCCAGGGAGGCCTCACAGGCCCAGCAGGGCCACTGTGATGACACCTTCCCTCACCTGCGTACAACCAGCTCAGGAACGTAGAGGCAGTAGGGAGAGGGCAAGCAGGGGGGACCTTTGCAGAGCCAAAGCACTGATCTCTCTGCTTCCTTGGATTTGGGAGCTGGGTGTTACA
>NW_009916266.1:0-262 GCF_000696875.1 Nestor notabilis | reverse complement strand
TGCCCCAGCCACACCAGGGCTGAGGCTGCAGCTCCTGGCCCTTCAAGTGCCATCAACTTGCATGCACTGGCATGACTAGGACAAAAGATGGGAAAGGGATACGCAGTTCTTTTACTCCTATCAAAACTTAAACCAACAAACCCACATGGGAGCCCTGGAATGGTGGAAAATTCTGCTGAGGTTCCCAGTCTCTGCTTCACTCAGCAGAGCTGGTAACGGGAATGCAAAGCGCTGGAGGGGAGCGTGCTGCGCACACCCTGCC
>NW_009916265.1:519-2273 GCF_000696875.1 Nestor notabilis | reverse complement strand
GGCACAGTCCAGCCCTGGCTCTCAGCAGCGCCACAGCTTCCCAGGACAGCAGGGCAGGAGCCAAGCAGCCCTGCCAAGGGCAGCTATCTCCCACCAGTATGCAGGGAGACAGGGACTTCAGGAGTAGGGACAGTCCACACACATGCCCCAGTGGGACAAGGGTGCCCAGCCAGGCTGCTGCCACCCCATGCCCCACAGCAGTGAGGAGGGGGAAAGCACAGCGCCAGGGGAGCCAGCAGTAGCTGAGGTCACAGCTGTCCCAAGAAGATGACAGAAAACAGAGTGATGTCCACGCCTGTGAGAAAGCACCCCTGCAAGCCACTCCTGGGACATGACCTACCCACTCCCCCCACGACTCAGCCCATCACCCCTGTGGGACCCACAGCCACAACTCCCTCCCCACACAGGGCCAGGCAGAGGCACATTCTGCTGCACAGTGTTCAGGCAGCCCCTGATGAGACAGAGACCGCCCAGAAACACACTCCCCTCCTGTCATCCTTTAATGGTGCATAAAACCTATACAAACCCAAGGAAAGTGCCTGAACGGGGCCCAGCCCTGTAGGGAGCCTGCCAGCAGCAGCAAACATGAGGTGCAGCCAGTGCCCCAGGGCTGTGGCAGGGCAGAGGAAGGCAGCACAGAAGGCAGCACCCTAACCCCATGAGCAGCGTTTGGCACCCAGCACCCATCAGGAGGGTCCCTGTGAGGGCAGGTGGGGGGCTCAGCCTAGCCCCAGAGGTTACAGTGCTAACAGTCTCAGATGTGCCTGGCTGTGGAGCCTGGCCCAGAGAGGTCTCCACTTGCGGCTGCTTGGGCCGGCAGCAGGCGAGGCACTGGGGATGGGGTGCAGCAGAGTGGGCTCCAGGCCAACTCCACCACCAGTGCCAGGAGACAGAGGCATCGCCCTGGAGCTCGAGCAGGGGCAGAAGAGCCTCTGCATTGATGCTGGTCAAATTAACCTGAGATTCTAACCACCCTGAGGCTGGAGAACCACCCCAGGTGGCATGACCAAGGTCCTGGAAAGTGACAGTCCCAAAGGAGGATCTCTTCCCAGAGTCCTGGGGAGCCAGCGGGACCAAGGCCAGCCTCAGGCATCAGTCCTGACAGCTGGCAAGGTCTCCACTCTGGCAGGTGGGGGCTGTGCCACAACAGGTATCTGTGAAGCTGGAAAAGAAGAGCAGTCTGATCAGCGTCTCAGCCCCTTCCCATGGTGGTGGTGAGCAGGCATCTGCAATGTCCCACAGACTAAGACTCCCAAACCTCCAGCCCCACTGCAGCAGTGCTCCCACCCCACAGAAAACTGCACAAGTCCCCCAGTGGCAGATTTCATAGACGCTAATGTGGCCAGTGCCCAGTGAAGGAAACCACCATGGATCATGGCTGCTCCATGCTCCATGCCTCAGGCCCAAGTGTCTCTCAGCCACAGACTGTGCAAGGGCTTCAGGGGGATCTGGCCCAGGGGCAACTGAGGGAGAAGGCGGCACCCCATAGCCTGTGCAGTGGTTCCCTCTATCACCGTCACAAGCCCAGATCCAGACAAGAAACGCCAAGTGCTGGCTGTTAAGCATGAGCTGCAGCTACATCCAATCTGAGCCTCAAGAGCAACGTCCCCATGTGAAATGAGGTGGAGGGAGCTCCCCCGGAGCCCTGCACAAGACAAGGCCAGGTGGGGCTTGAGACAGACACAGACAGCTCAACTCACCCCCATCCTCTGCATGCATCTGTGCCTCCAGGTCCTTGGGGTCGACATACTTGC
>NW_009916265.1:0-246 GCF_000696875.1 Nestor notabilis | reverse complement strand
ACCTGCCAGGCCCCTCCCCCCTCCGGGGGGCAGCACGCCCCACAGCAGAAGAAGCAGCAGCAGCAGCAGCAGCAGCAGGTGAGAACGCTACAGCACAGAGCCAGAGCCTGCAGAGGAAAGGACAGCAGCCCTGTGAGACCATCTGAGCCACACCAGTGTCCAGGCCCCATCAGGGCAGCCCAGGACACGCAGGGCTCAGCTCACCTGGAACCACCACTTGGACATGAGGAAGTAGTGCTTGACAGC
>NW_009916264.1:3383-3714 GCF_000696875.1 Nestor notabilis | reverse complement strand
CATCCAGGTGCAATCTGGTTGCACTGGGAGCTGGGGTGGGCTCGCCTGGACACAGGCACCCCCTGGCAAAGGGGAGCTGGATCCTTATGCTTCCATGAGGGAAGATGGAGGAGCCTCCTCCAGCTCCAAACCTCTCCAGAGTCCAGCTGGGTCCTGCTGGTCCCTGCTCCTATCATCCAGATCCCAGCATGGAGCAGCCTGCTGGGACACAGACCCAAAGTGTGGGTCCCATCTGAGCCATGGGGTGGTTGGATGGTCTCATGTCACTGCCCAGACCCCACATCCCATTCCCAGTGTGTCCATAACCTCTGGGACAGGCGGCCCCGCCCCA
>NW_009916264.1:2678-3019 GCF_000696875.1 Nestor notabilis | reverse complement strand
CTGGAGAGCCACCACATCCTCACTGCTGCAGGCACGTCACGGGCTTCCAGGCCTGACTTCCACTGTCAGCTCCAAGGAATCAGACCTGGCTGCTCCACTGCTGGTCAAAGACCCTTCCCTGGCCCTGTTCGGAGGCGCAGGGCAGGGTCCATCCCACCTGGGCTGGTTCTTCTGCAGGGGAAGTGTCTCCATTACCAAATCCTGCCCATTCCAGTGCACAGAACCCATCCCTGAAACCACAACCAGCTCACCCTGACCCACACAATCCCAGCCTGGTTTGGGGTGAAGAGCTTTAGCTCCTCCAGCCCCAACCCCTGCCCCGGGCAGGGACACCTTCCAAT
>NW_009916264.1:1828-2647 GCF_000696875.1 Nestor notabilis | reverse complement strand
AGAGCAGGTTGCTCCAAGCCCCCGTGTCCAACCTGGCCTTGAGCACTGCCAGGGATGGGGCAGCCACAGCTTCTTGGTGAACAAAAGCTGATGTCCCCAAACCCCAGAGGAGAAGATCCCTCCTTCATGGAGCCCTTCTCTAACCCCTATCCCCCCATACCCAGAAAGAAGGATGCCCATGAGCTCACCAGTGCTACCACCAAGTGTAACTGGTTCCTGCACCTCCTTATAACATCTCCAAGGGGTTCCTCGTTTGCTGTTTAACCGGTGCTGATTAGCTCCTTCCTTACACATGCCCAAAGGAGTGTGGGAAACAAGCGAGGGAAGCCCCCACCGTGTCCATGGCTGCCCTGTATGGATCCCACCAGGAGCAGCGGGCATGTCCCATGGGGATGTCTCCATGGGGGTGTCTCCATGGGGATGTCTCCATGGGGATGGTCTGTGCTGCCATCCCCTCGGGGAAGGGTCCTGAGGAGGAGCCGGGTCCTGTCCCACCCCCATCCTTGTCCCTCTGTGTCCGCAGGTGCCAATGGCGAGCGCTGCCCCACACCGTCCCCCACCGGCTCCCCGGGGACACCCCGCGACAGCTGCAGCATCGCCCCTTTGACGCCCTCCCAGTCGCCGGTACGGGGGGGTGCCTGGTCTGTCCTTATGGCAATGCCCCCCCTTGGTCCTTCCATGGTCAAGTGTCACCCCCCACAACCTCCCATCCCCAACAGCAGCCCAAGGACGGGTCAGTCTGACCCCAGGGCCCAAATCCCGTCCTTCAGCCATGGGACTGATGGGGGGGGGGGGGCAGGAGAGGAGCTAGGGCACACC
>NW_009916264.1:270-1810 GCF_000696875.1 Nestor notabilis | reverse complement strand
CAAGGCCGGCTCAGTCTGACCCCAGGGCCCAAATCCCGTCCTTCAGCCATGGGACTGATGGGGTGGGGGTGGCAGGAGAGGAGCTCGGGAACACCAGCATGAGTTTAAGTTCAACTCCTTGCAAAGCTCCGGCCTCAGCTCGCTCCTATGGACATCCCAGTGGAAGGCTGGAGGCAGGGAACATGCCGGAGCCAGTTTCTGTCCTTGCAGCTCCCGAACATGGACATGTCAGAGACAAGCACCTCACCCGTGTTCCTCCCGGCTCTTCACGCCTGGCTGGTGCCTGCACTCAGCAAAGCGGGATGTGTTAAAAGTTAATGAGGGCTTTTAGCTTCCCATGTCTGTCCCGCACGCTTGGGAGGCTCCGGCATGGATACAGGGATCACTTTGTCTTCACGGTCCCTTTGGCACCTCCATCTGCCATCGCCAGCCAGGAGACAAGGGATGGGGGCACAACAGTGGGGCCAGGAGAGCATCAGATGTAGGAAGCAGCAGCAGATCTCCCCAAAGGCATTTGGGGCAGGAAGGGTTCTGCATGGGGACACTTGGGATGAGGTTCCTTGGATGGAGACCAGGAGCAGGGAAGGTTTTGGGGAATCTCAGCTGAAATTGCAGTCATGGAATCCCAGCCTGGTTTGGGTTGAAGGGACCTTAAAGCTCCTCCAGCTCCAACCCCTGCCCCGGGCAGGGACACCTTGCACTAGAGCAGGTTGCTCCAAGCCCCTGTGTCCAACCTGGCCTTGAGCACTGCCAGGGATGGGGTATTGGCTGGGTTCAAATGGGGGCCCAGCATCACCCCAACCCGGGAAGAAACAGGGACCAGCATCATGGGCAGGGGCTGGCAGCTCCCGTCCCTCTCTGGGGCTGCCCAGTCCCTTGTCGCATGGAGCCTTGGGAACTGCTGTAGCATCCCCATGGACCCAGCACCAGCAGAGCCTTTGCTCCATGATCCGGAGCGGTGCAAGAGGAGGAATTGCTCTGTGTTGTCAGCATCAGAGCAAACCGCAGCATCACCCCATCCCTTGCCCTGCTCCAGGGACGATTAACCCCTCCCCAGGTTTCTCTGACAGCACCCAGCCCTGTTTGGGTGCTCGCCCTCGGGATAGAGCCCGTCCCTAACGGCTTTCCTCGCATTCCAGAGGAGCGGGTCTCGCTCCCAGCAAACCCCCTCCTTCGCCGTGGTGGTGGCCATCGACTTTGGGACCACATCCAGCGGATACGCCTTCAGCTTCTCCAGCGACCCCGAGGCCATCCACATGATGAGGTGAGGAGCATCCAGAGCCTGCTCTGCCCCGTGTGGCTGGAGCTCACCTTGCTGGGAGGCAGGGATGGGGCCGGGCTGAGCAGCGGGACCCCACAGCACCACGGTGGGGAGGAAGGAGCCCATGAGATGGGTCTGACTTCATCCATGAGGACCTCCTCATTAGGGCTCTGTTCTAACGAGCTGTGCGGGTGCAAAAGAGCCCCGTTGGGTTGCACAGGGAGCAACACGACCTCCATGCATGGCCTTGCCAGGGACCTTGGTCCATTCTTTGTCCCT
>NW_009916264.1:0-249 GCF_000696875.1 Nestor notabilis | reverse complement strand
GGGAGCCGTTCTCTGGCCTTGAGCTTCACAGGCTCCTGTTTGCAGGAAATGGGAAGGAGGGGACCCGGGGGTGGCCAACCAGAAGACCCCGACCAGCCTCCTGCTGACGCCGGAGGGCGCCTTCCATAGCTTCGGCTACACGGCCAGGGACTATTACCATGACCTGGACCCCGAGGAGGCCCGTGACTGGCTCTACTTCGAGAAGTTCAAGATGAAGATTCACAGCACCAGCGTAAGTCATGGCCCAGG
>NW_009916263.1:301-1150 GCF_000696875.1 Nestor notabilis | reverse complement strand
GGCCGGGCGGCCACTCCCAGCTGCGAGAAGGGAAAAGTCCACCGCCGGGAGACCCGGAGAAGGCAAAGAGAGGGAAAGGTATGGGCAATTTAAATGAAGCACCAAAAATACCCCCCCCTCACTCCACCACCAGGGATCTGGCAGGACTGTAAGAAAACGACCTGTCTCACTCTGAACACAGGTCAGAAAATATCCTTGGAGGGTCAGCCCAAGATCGTCCCCCTCTCCCCCCCTCCCCTCCGCAGGGCACAGAGCCCGCTGCCACACAGGTAGGGGCCCGAAATAACTCCGGTGCCCAGGGTGGCGAACCACCCCGATAATGCCAAACGCAGACTCTCTGCAAAGGGGTCTCGCTAGCAAGGTGAGAAGCGAAACGAGCGCACGGTTGAACTTCGCCATCCTCTCATAGAGAAGAACACACGAAATACCAGCCTCTCCCCGTTCCTATTCAATCAGATCATTTATGTGGTTACTCAAACAGCTGGGGAGAGGGGAAGTGCTGCGCACACATCCATTTTCAGATGAGCGGATGCTCCGCACCACTCTACACACTTGAAATATTTTCGAGCAAAACACGCAACTGTATCTAAAAATTACCCCAAACGTTCAACAAATTAAAGACAAACCCCAAGACAGTTTAAGAGTTACATTCTGCTTCTGCACAGAGAGACCTGAGAATGAGCAACATCCCCCTAGCTGGGTTAATCCACTTCAGAAACGAAAAGGGAAAACACAGTTCTAAACGCTGGTGCAATTCCCTGTTTCGCTGAAGTTATGCGAGGAATTATGCCAGCTCCCAGAGCCGTTCCGTCCGCTGCCAAGCGCAGATTTTAGCAGCCGCTGTCAAAC
>NW_009916263.1:0-214 GCF_000696875.1 Nestor notabilis | reverse complement strand
CGGGAAGCCTCGGGGAGGCCGGAGGCAGCGGGAAGGGGCAGCTCGAACGGGGACCCCTCTGCTCCCTCAGCCCAGCTCGGGGCCCCCGTCGCCGCGCAGCTGGGGACAGCGGAAGAGCTGGGGACTCCCTCCCTGCCGGCTCTCCCCCCGGCTGCGGGGCTACCCTTCACTCCCACCCTATAATCACCAAAAAGATTACAACAGAAATTAACAG
>NW_009916262.1:5960-6222 GCF_000696875.1 Nestor notabilis | reverse complement strand
CAGAGGGATGGCAGAAAGGTTTTCACAGCTGGAATAAATTGCAGGGAGGAGGAGGAGAAGGGGTTTGGGAGAGACAAAAAACAACATTGAACTCAAGATGGAAGAAAGACAGTATTAGCGGAGGTAATGGAGAAAATGTGTGTGTGTGTGAGAGGGAGGGTATTTTATTTACAGACTGTTTGTTTGGTGTTGCCCACACACGGTGAAAGCTGGGCAGTGGCTGGGCTCCAAAATCCCAGCAGGCGGATTGGCTTTGGGGGGG
>NW_009916262.1:317-5550 GCF_000696875.1 Nestor notabilis | reverse complement strand
TTGGCTTGGAGAGGTATGGAGAAGTAGGAACAGGGAGAAAGGAGGGAAGAGGGAAATGCAGACAGAAGGAGAAAGAGATGGGATTAGGAAAGGAGACAATCGAGTGGCACTTGTTTGGGCAGTGAAGGCATTTAGTGGATGGCTGTTCCCACCAGGACCTCGACAGCTGCCTTGGGATGAGGGGAGGGATGGGAGGAGGTGACAGTGGCTTTGCCACCCCAGGAGCCCCGGCAGCCCCTCGATGACCGCTGTTTGCAGCCCTGCGGGTCCCTGAGCTAAGACTCCCCAGTGAAACCTGGAACTCCCCAGTGAAAGGTTTTATTGTTCACCCTCTCCCCCCACCCCATCTCATGAAATACTGGAATTAATGTAATAACACACCTTAATAATATTATCCCTTGTCGAGTCCATAAAAGCCCCTCCTTGCATCACAGCGTTTGAGAGACTATTAAGTTTTAAGGCCATGGTGAAGGAGAGAAGTCATTTCCATCTCTCTCTAGCGGGCACTGGGGTTTATGGGCAGTCGGGAGCTGGGATGGACGAGGTCCATGTGCCAGCACGGGGAGGGCACGGTCCGGGGCAGCGGGGATGGGAGTCCAGTGGCAGTGGTGGTGACACAAAGCTGGCTCGTGTTAACCGGGGTAGCACAGGTTCACAAGAGGCACCCATAGGAAGGGGTTTGCAGAGCTCTTGGTCAATAGTGGGTGAACATTTAAGGGTTTCCTTTGTGATTTCGATGTGCTGTGAGAATCCCAGGGATTCTCCCCAAAGAGAAGCACAGGTTTGCAGCACAAACCTGGTGGGGCAATGGGCACACAGGAGAACCTCCACTGCAAGGCAAAGCAGCCTGAAAGCAAAGGGAGAGATGCAAAGCAGTGGTACCGGCCCCTCCGTGAGCAAAAGCACAGGGAAAACCAAAGTGAATGATGGAAGGAAAAGAAAATGTAAAGATGTCTTCCCTTAGCAGGAGTATCACACTGATTTGAAACGGCTGCTTAGAACACACAACTCTTTTCTCCAGCTTTCTGCCCTGCTGAAGGCAGCAGAGTTGCTGGTGGTGTCCCCAAGGTAAGGAGCTCCCATTCACAGCCCTTCGGTGGTCATCGAGTTCAGCATCAGAACTGGGATCTCGGGGTTCCAGTTTCCTCACCGTTTGCTCATGAGAAACGTGCATGTTTTCCTAAAGTGTAATTTCACAAAGATCCGGCGTTACGGAAACCCTCCACCTTCACTAAACCCAAACAAAACCCCCTTCTGATGGCGGAGTTTGGAAGCGTGACCACTGCAGGCTTGAGAAGCCAGGAGGCCAATTAAAAAAAAACCCCTTTCACATTTATTATTATGTAAAATCTCCTGCTCTTTAGGGCAATCTCATGATTATGAAGGGGTCAGGGGAACTGATTTATGATTAGAGAGCTCTTGGCATTGGCAATATTGTATATCTTTTAATTTTGAACCTTAATAATCCATCCAATATGCAGCACTTGATCATGACACTCATTTCTCACGTATCTTTTTCCAAGATTCCACACATCCACCTTCACCTCCACTCTCACACACACCCCCCCTGCGCTGAGTCGCTGCCCAAAGTCAAACACACCCCAACTTCTCCCCTTCAAATCAGCCCTCCAAGAAAGCCCAGCAGGACACGGTGCTGGTGCCGATGCCTGTGCACATGCTTTGCAGCATCTCATTCCCCTTCACAGACCAAAAAGACCTTCTGCAGCAGCACAAAGCAGCTGGTGCTCTCACCAAGTGGACGTCTCTCCATAGATGGAGGGAAAACCAGGCACTTCCCTGGATATTTTTGTGAATTTTTCTCCTGAAAGGAAAAAAGAAATCCTGACCTCGTTTCTAAAATCTGGTGTTTGTAAAGGTACGCTGCTTTTGCTCATTGGTGTTGATCACGGGGTGATCAGAAGTATCAAAGATCAGTTATTGCCAAGCCACGGTGCCCTGACACAAATCCTATTGTGACCCACGTCCATGGGGGTGGAAGAAGGGGAAATTGGGGCTGGTGGACTAATACGGGGCTGAGGCAGGCACCCGCTGCCATGGGAACCTCAAGCAGAAAGGATGCACAAGGTGGTTCCTGCAGCCGGACGAGGTCTGTCCCACTCCAGCGTAACAGGATTCCCTGTGACCGAACCCCTGCTCAGGGTGCCCCCCTCTCCTCCGCAGTGTCTCCCCTCTCCTTCTCCCCTCGAGGTGTTTGTTTAATTGTTTTCCCTACTCCTCGGTGGCAGCAACTTCCCTGCCATTAAACCCTGCCACCCGCCTTCTGACTGGGTAATTTAAAGCTATAGTTAAATTATGACTTCTCTGAACCTGTTGTGGCACTGACGCATAACCCTAATTAAATGATCGCATCCATTCTAAAGCCAGTCTTTTCTCCCCTCAAACGTTAATTACAACATAAGAGGCTTTAATGGCTCGCCTCACCTCCAGCTCCTCGAAAGAAAGGTCATGCGATTAATTTTCGTCATTAATCTTTTCCCAATGTGGACATTGTGCTGTCACTGGAGCCTATTAAACCCCCTTTGTCCCCCTCCCCTTCTTCTCCCTTCTCCCCCCCTCCGTTCCTCCCCCACCTCGAAGTGAATGAGAGAACAAAAATACTGAAGCTCCACTTTGGTTCTGGTGCTTTCTCGGGGCGAGCGGCACTCGGGACAGTGGTGGTGGACATATCCTGCATCCCAGCATTGTCCTGAGAGCAGGATGAGGAGGGGATGCTGCTTCATGGCACAGGGCACAGGTTGGGGATGGTGGGGCTCCCCTTGAGCTGCATGAGGGCACGGCCACCTCCTTGGTGGTGGAGGCTGCAGAGCTTTGGTGAGGCAACTGCTGGACAGGCCTGTGGGTAGCAAGAGATGGAGGGTTTGAGCCTCAGGGGCACAGGGAGGGATGCAGAGAGGCTGCTGTCCCCCACGGGGGTGGGTGAGAGGCCGGGAGCAGAGCCCAGCACTGGGGAGAACCTCTCGGGTTCAAGGTTCAGGGCCCTTTCCAAAGGAAATGAGCATTATCCTCCACTCCACAAACCCAGCTCCAGCGACTCCATCCCCTGCCCCTTGGAGCAGGTCCGTGTGCAGCCTGCAGCCGCCGCGTGCTCCTGGGGAGCTGTGCTGGGAGCGGAGCACACGTTTAGCTAATTTGCAGTATTGTTTCAGCTGAAACGAAGGTCTGAATAATTCCCTTTTCTGCCGGTGACGCAATCGGGGAGCGAGTTGCTGCACGGTGGGGGCCGGCACCGTTCCAAACGGCGGCTTCAGGCAGAAATCCACCCGGGATCAGCCACAGCCGAGTCCAACCCCACTGTGTCCCCGGACTCGCAGCGTGTCCCAGTTTGGAGGGGCTGAGAGCGCTCCTGAAGGGTATGACCCACTTCCCAGTCCTGCCTCCAGCTCGCTGACATCCTTTCTTCCCATTCCCAAGGGCGACGACTCATAGGGGAAAATCCTGGAGTATTTTAATAAAGAGGAGACAGATGGTAGTCACCTCGCTGGGTAAATATGTTAGTGGGAAGTGGTCCAATACCGTGGTGATGAAAATAGAATAGCAGAGAGATGAGATGATCCTATTTTGACCAGGATCCTTCCCTCAACACCCCACTAACTGGCTCCTTTGCCCCCTCCAGGGTCTCTCTGGATTTAGGCATCTACTGGCGCACATGCAGGGTTCAGATTCATCCCGGTTTTGCTTGTGGCTGATCCGTGTCTCTTGCTCCAGGCCAGGGGGGAGCAAGGCAAGGAGAGCCGGGAGTGCTGCCAATCGGTGGTAGCAAGGGCAGGGCAAACAGCTCAGGATGGGGCTGGCAAAATCCACCCAAATCTGGGAGTTTGACCCTGGGTCTTGGCAAGCGCAGAGGCTGGGTGCCTGCTGCACCCACACAACTAGAAATCTCTGCTCTCTGTGAGCCCTTCAGGCTGCTTCCCCTGGGAATTTGGGATGGTGAAATTCCCACAAATGGGTGGTGAACATGCTGGAATGATCAGACACAACAATACTCCTCCCTGGCATGAGACCCCTGTCCTGTGAAGCCCTTGGTGGGACGGGGTGATCTGAGCAAGGGCACCTTGGATGCACGGCCTCGGGCTTTGCCATCTCTGCAAGCCTGGGATGGACAATGGAGTTAAAGAGGGGATGGCAAGTGAGAAAGCAGCAGCCCAAGCTGGGATGAATGACTCCAGTTCTGCTGAAGTCAATAGACCTGGAGCCTTCTCACCCTGAATGATGTTAAGTCACTTGATAAGAGAACAGGAGGCAAACCATGATCTCTGCACAAGCCTCACACGCTATGAGAATAATTAATACATTTCTGATTGTGTCTATATTGTTCAAGAGCTGATGGATAAAGCCTTCCCGCAGACTCCTGTGCACTGGAGCAGTGTGTGTCCATGCACCAATGTTCAATATCAGATCAACCGCAAATGGAACTGTGGCCTCCATGTAAAGAGGTGAAAAGGGGATTTTGACCCAGGGCTGGTTTTTGGTTGCAGATTCTCCCTGTGCCTTGTTCTCATGTGAAAGAAGGGAGCTGGGTGATGTGGCTGGGCGAGTGCTCACCCCACAAGTACTGGTGGAACAGCTCCAGGCTTGGAACAGGCTCGCTGACTCTGGCCTGGTGCAGGTGTGTTTCTTTCCCCCTCGCCCAGCAAGCAAAGGGAAAAACAAAATCCCTCTAAAGAGGTTTGAGACTGCAGATTTTTTCAGGAATTTAACAAGAGTTGGGATAAATTTCCTCTCGGCTGGGCAACGCTAACCAGCAGACCAAAGGAAGGTGACCCCAGCAGGGTACTATTCCCCTTAATAACAACAGCATCACCAGCGAGGAAGTGCTGCCATGGCTGGGGCTCTCTGTGCTGGTGGCAGAGGCAGGAACTGGCTCCCCCCAATCTTTGTGTTGTGAAATGACAGCCTGGAGACTCGTGTCCCACTTTCTGCAGAGGCAGGTTTGCCACTATAAAATCCACATCAGGATTTCTGACGCCCTGGGTGCTGAGGCTGTCTGGTTCTTGCAGCTCAGATGATCATAATGGTTCTTCCCAGCTTTTAAAGCCAGTGAGTAGGAAAATGCAGCCCTGAGGTGGGGTCTGGTGTCCAGCCCCGCAGAGGCAGTGGTGCAGAACCCAGCCTGGAGGTTGGAGTCTCTCTGGACATGATGATATATTTGGGCTTATCCCTAAACATTAACCACAGTTTGGGCACGAAGGCAGGCAGAAGGGCAACCCCGTCT
>NW_009916262.1:0-214 GCF_000696875.1 Nestor notabilis | reverse complement strand
AAGGCTCCACCACCAAACCAATGCCGCAGGGGGGCCACGGGCAGAGCCCCTCAGCCCCCAGCCCCGGCAGCAGCCGCCCCGGCTCGGACACCCTGCTTTTTTTTACTCTTTGTCCCAAGGACATTGGGGACATCACGTCCGCAGCGCTCTGTGTAGCAGGATAATAATAATTAATAACCATTAGCAACAATAAGGATAATTCCGCGCCAGGCCG
>NW_009916261.1:417-7401 GCF_000696875.1 Nestor notabilis | reverse complement strand
GAGCTGGAGCAGGCGCAGCGCTCGCTCGGCCAAGCCAAGCAGGTACGAGGATGGGGTGCAGGATGTGCCCAGACCCCGCCACAAAGCCCATCACACAAGCAAACAGCAGGAGCTGGAGCAGGCGCAGCGCTCGCTCGGCCAAGCCAAGCAGGTACGAGGATGGGGTGCAGGATGTGCCCAGACCCCGCCACAAAGCCCATCACACAAGCAAACAGCAGCGCAAGGCAATGTCATGGGGGCTGAATGTGGGTCCACCCCATCGGTGTCACGAGCTGGGCATGTCCTCAGCTCCCCGCTGTGTAACTGTTGGGCTCATGATGTGGTGACAGGGGAGTGACAGGGGTCTCCTGCTCCCACTGGTAGGCAGGCACGGAGCTCAGTGCTCAGGTGGAGGCCCTGCACGCTGAGAAGGAGGTGCTGAGGCGGTCGGTGAGTGAGAAGGAGTGTGAGCTGCTCTCCACGCGTGGCCTCATCGAGGAGAAGGAGCTGCAGCTGAGCCAGGAGGCGGACAAGACCTCGAGGGAGATCCGAGAGCTTCAGGGCAGGCTCCTGGAGAAGGTATGGAGCCCACTGCCCCTCTGCTTGGTGAGATGTGTCTGGGGGGTGCTGAGCAGTCAGGGGGCTCAGCTGAGCCATCACTGGTGTAGCCAGTGGGATGTGACTTGCAGCAGCAATAATGGGATGCTTGAGTCTAATCCTGCGAAGGTGCTTTGAAGGAATATGATGGTGATGGGGTGATAGGGGTCCTGTGCCCCAGTTGTGCCACTCGCCTGCTTCTGCCTCCCCACAGAGCAACCAGGAGCAGAGCCTGCAGCAGAAGCTGCTGGACGAGCAGTTCATCATCCTGCAGCAGACGGTGCGGGAGGCAGAGGACATCCTCCGAGACGCCGTGGCCAAGCTGGATGACCCACTGCACATCCGCTGCACCAGCTCCCCAGGTACCCACCACTTGACCTCGGGGCCTGCAACCCAGATAACATTGCACCTCAGCTTCCCCCAGGCCTTTTTTTCCCTACCAAACATCACCGCAGGGATATTGGGGTCAGGCTTCCCAGGAGTGAATTTATAGCTCTTATAAAGAGCACTGTTTCGCTCAGATTTTAGTGCTGTTCCCAGGCCAGGGCCACAAGGACCTGAGCTGTCTTGGCTTCCGCTCAGTGGTGCCCCACGGAGTCAGCTCTTGTGCTCCTTGAGACACTAACGAAGCCACACTCCTTGCAGATTACCTGCTCAGCCGGGCGCAGGCAGCGCTGGAGTCCACGGATGCCCTGGAGAACGGGCACGCGCAGTACGTGGCCTCCATGGCAGGTACCTGGGGCTGGGGGCCGGTGGCATCGCTTGCACCTTGCTTTTACTTCTATACATCCAGCAGCTTGCAGCTGCTTTGGGGCTATAGGCAAGCGTGCAATGCCCTGGTGATGGGGAGATGGAGCGGGTGGGTTCCTGTGTGCTCACTCAAGGAGCAACCTGCAAGCTGGAAGGGTCAATACCAGCCTCTCCAAGCGCTTGTATTGATCCTTGAGTGCATTCGGGGGCAGGTTGAAGCCCCCAGGACATGGCAAATGGTGCCCTGGGCTGGCAGAACCTGAGCACATCCTCTCACCACCAGATGCTGCGGGGCTGGTGGGGGCTCTGGCCCTCTTTGCACACTTGACGGCCGACACCATTGTGAATGGCAGCGCCACGTCCCATCTGGCTCCCACTGACCATGCTGACCGTGAGTGCTGTGCACGGGCACTGCGTGTTGGGGGTTCTTGTTGCTTGTGTAGCTTTTTGGGGGGGGGTTGGCCATGCCAAAGTATCCACTGGTAGGGGCTGGTTGTGGGGCAGGTTTTCCCTGGGAGCAGCATTATCCCATCTTCCCAACATTCCCTCCACTTGGGTGCCCTTTCCTGGCCCAGGGCTGTTGTTTCACTCCTGGAAACTGATTTATGCTCTTCTGCAATAAGCTTCTGGATGCCATCGATGTGTGGCATCATCTCCATAGCTGAGGGGAGGAGGAGGATGAGGGTGGTGGGGATGGGATAGGGAGACCCATTGTCCATTGAGGGACCTGCCACCAACCCATCCTCTCCCCAGGGCTGACGGAGACGTGCCGGGACTGTGGGCAGCAGAGCCTGGATTACCTGGGCAAGCTGAAGGACAAGCAGACCCTGGGGTGTGCTGAGCTGGGGGACGTGCGGCGGGCGCTGAGGGGGGTCCTGCAGCTGGCCCAGGTAGGAGATGGAGCCCATTGCACCCACCTTCCCATGGGGGCTGCAGGGTGGGCTGCTCATTGGCATGGGTGTTTGTTCCCCTAAGGGAAATCAGAGCAGGCAGTTAATGCGGAGGGATGTTGCCTCCGTTTGACAAGGTGGGACGTGTGCTCCAAGCTGCTCCTTGATGGACAGCTGCTTTTTAAAGAAAAATACCCAAACCCGTGGCTTTTATGGCATTTCTCATAGTCTGGAGCTGAAATCAGAGGTGCTGGGTTGCAGTGGGCTGGCTCTTTGGGGTGGCTTGTCCCCCATACCCACAGGTTCTGGTGCTTTCCTTGAGCCATCTCAGCTTCTGAGCACTGAGACCCAGACCAGCTGAAGTCTTTCAACCCCTGTGGGGTAAAACTTCTCAACTTTCAGCTGTTTCTTCTTGTGAAGCCCCCATTAGTCTTTTCCATTAAGCCACAGTGAATTCACAGGCTGTCAGCTCTCCAGAGCCCTCTAGAGCTCTGCCTGGCAAAACTGCACCTGGGATTGAGTTTTGTCATCTTGATTTGGGGCATTTCTTACCCTGCGCCATGTTTCCTGCAAGGAATATACCTTCGTATGCATACACCTTCACCCTTGTGGTCTGCAGAATGCTGCTTCTGCAGCTTTATTTAAGGGGGGGGAAAAAGGAGTCGGGTACCCTGCTTTGGTGTTATTCCTTACAAATATTCCCTTCTCTCCTTCTACCTAAAACGTCTTGGTGGCTGCTGCCTCCTCTGGCAGGAGCTGAGGCCCAAGAGCTTGGACATCAAGCAAGAAGAGCTGGGGGACATGGTTGAGAAGGAGATGGCTTCCACCTCGCAGGCAATTGAGGATGCTGTCAGGCGGATAGAGGTGAGATGGAGCTGCAGGGTGGACCATTTTGGTCCCTTGGGGCAGCAGAGTGTCCATCTCCCCTCCACCCTGCTCATCCTGCAGGGATGCCACGTTGAAGGGATGCCTTGCGGCAACACGGTATCCAACCCTTCCTCTTGTGTTTCCCAACAGGAGATGATGAGCCAGGCCAGAAATGAGAGCTCCGGTGTTAAGCTTGAAGTGAATGAGCGGTGTTTTTAGTGTTGAGGGGTGGCTGTGGCAGCCACGGGCAGGTTTCTGTCCGTGCCCATACCCTGCTGGGCTGTGCCCTGCTCCGGAGCCCCACATACAACCCGGTGCTGCACCGTCCTTACGGTGATCGTGACATTCTCTTTAGAGGGGTGGACTTTGGTCTTGCACGTCTCAGCCCATTGTTTGCAGCTTCTTTGTGGGCTGCTTAGAAGTAGCCTGCAGGCTGGCTGGTCTCCAAAATAGACCCATTTTGCTAACTGGGACACAGCACTGGAGGATGCTGAATGCTTTCTCTTGTTCCCCTACAGGATTCTGAACTCCTGCACGGACCTAATGAAGGTGAGTACTGCAGAAGCTGAGCTGGGCCATCAAAGACTGTGCAAAACCGTAACTTCTCACCATGGCAGCATCAATCCTTCTCAAACATCAAAACCTCTTTTTTCTTCATTCCAGGCCATTAGACTCCTTGTAATGACATCTACAAACCTACAGAAGGAGATAGTAGAAAGTGGCCGGGTAAGTCTCAGCCCCGTGCTCTCTGCACACATCACTGTTACCTTTGCAAGGCCTTGTCTGTCTAAAGACAATGGCCTGAATTTGTGTGGTTTAAACCCAGCCCAAATTTGCAGGCTTGGAGCTCTAATGCTTTGTTTTATTGATATATATTTAAAGAGGCCAGTAAGAATGGCCTGAAGGGCCCAGAAATGCTGCCGATCTCTTGATTTATGGCTTTATGGATTAATTTCTATATGGTGATGTTTTATATGGCTATTTTATATGGATTTATGGATTACATATTTTTGTACATTAGATCCAAGTTAATACAGGCCATAACGCTCTCTTAACAACAGGGGGCAGCAACAACTCAGGAGTTTTATGCCAAGAACTCGCGCTGGACCGAAGGGCTGATCTCTGCCTCCAAGGCGGTGGGCTGGGGAGCCACGCAGCTTGTGTAGGTACCCCGGCAGCTCTCC
Source organism: Nestor notabilis (assembly GCF_000696875.1). NCBI lineage: Eukaryota > Metazoa > Chordata > Aves > Psittaciformes > Psittacidae > Nestor > Nestor notabilis. Next base: position 3,134 of record NW_009916261.1, on the reverse strand, counting down.
TGTGGCCTCTCCAGCTCCATGGGCTGTGCCTGGGGCTGGCCCATGCTTCTCCAGCACCCAGCTTGTCCCATGCAGCTGAGTCTGCACGGAGCATTATTGGTAATTCCTGGTAGAGCATCCTGGGTTGGACGTGGGTCAGTGAAAGAGGGGCTGCCAGCTCCTGCTTGCAAAGTTGCTTCAATCAAATACTCCGTGTCCTGGTTCCTGCTCAGATGGTTGTGGATGGGGTGGTTGGGATTGGGGCAGGGTATCCCTAGGCCAGCAGGGGTGTTTTTGGACAAAGCTTTAAAAATCTCACCCACTTCATTATGGGCACACAGTCCTGCCTCTGCTGGTGTTTTATACCCATCCAGAACGTCTGCATTTGGGCTTTGGGTAATTGCTTTGTAAATGAGCTTTAAATAATTACAGGCAAAGCTGCTGGTTCAAGGTCTGACGCTGGTTTCTAAGGATAGAGCAGGAGATAAATGACCTGCACTTGCTCTGTAGTGCATGGTCAGTATCTAACACAATCTCCCTTCTAACCTGTAACACAGGGAGTCAGCAGACAGAGTTGTCCTGCATATGGGCAAATACGAAGAGCTGATCGTCTGCTCCCATGAAATCGCTGCCAGCACAGCCCAGCTCGTAGCTGCCTCCAAGGTAAGTATCCCAACACCATTCCTGCAGGCAGCTCCTCAAGCTTTAAGGCATTTTGTTCCCACAGTGTTGTCCCGTGGATGCTCTCAGGCAGTGGTGTGTGGTTGTCCCCCAGTCCTGCAGCCTCCTCCTGGAGCAGGGAGGGAGGAAGCTCTTACTATTTTGAAGTCAGTCTGTGATTTTAATCCCTCTCTCTTCACCTGCATTAATATTCCCACCCCTTGCCTTGGAAATGAAGAAGTGTAAAACCTCCTGTCAAGCTGCTTGCGTAAAGAAAACGTTAATTATTAATGAGAAACCCCAAATAAGCACCTGCAGGAGCCAGCATTGAGAATGACGGAGTTTGGTCCTTGCCACCTTTCCTGTTGGTGTGGGTGAAAGCGATGGGGGGAGGTTTCCATGAGCAAACGGGGAGGCAGGCTGGGGGAGGAGGACCCACAGGGCTTCTTACAGCAGATGGCTTTAAAATGAAGAGCATGGTTGAAACCAGAATAGCTCTGTCTTCACTGCTTGTCCGTGTGTGCTGCGATGGGCGCAGAGCTGGTTTGGTGCCCCAAGGCTCGCACAGGTCATTGCCTGGCCGTGATGGGATCATCAAGGATAAGCACGTGTCCACCTGTGTGTCCATCCTTTGCACCCCCAGGTTTTCACCTCTAAGGTCCGTTCTGACACGATGTGCTCAGTGTCTCTGCTCTTTGCAGGTGAAAGCCGAGAAGAGCAGCAGGAACCTGGGCAAGCTCCAGGAGTGTTCGCGCAACGTCAACGAGATGGCGGCAAATGTGGTGGCTTCCACCAAGTCAGGACAAGAGCAGATTGAGGAGAAAGGTGAGGTTTTTACAAGGAAAGGGGAGAAAAACCACCCCAAATCCCTTTCTGCCTGGGTGAACACCCCGAGATGTTCAGCCAACTGTGCTTTGGCATATGAGGAGGGGGTGCTCGGTGACAAACCCTTGCTTTTCTCCACAGACACCATGGACTTCTCAGGCATGTCCCTCATCAAGCTGAAGAAGGAAGAGATGGAAACACAGGTATGGACATGATTTGGTGCTGCCATTCTCTGGCCAGGCCAAGGTCCTGATCCGGACCTGGACAATATGGGGAGGACCCTTTTCCTGCCCCCCAGCGTGGCACTGGGAAGGGCAGGGATCGCACCCCTGAGGTGCACAGGACCCAGGAGGGCTCTTTGGGTGCAGGTGAAGGTGCTGGAGCTGGAGAAGCGCCTGGAAGGCGAGCGGGTGCGCCTGGGCGAGCTCAGGAAGCAGCACTACGCCCTGGCCGGGACCTACGACGCAGCAGAGGATGGGGAGGCAAAGCCAGCACCAGCCCCCAGGAGGGGCATCCTCAAGAAGCCCCCGTTGGCTCAGAAACCCGGCCACGGGGAGGTAGGTCCCCAAGAGGGGTAAACGCACATGGAGGGGGGTGTTTGCAGCACCAGGGACTCCCAGGGTCTCCCCTCTTCTCATTTCAGCCCGAGCGAGACGCCGGCCCGTACCCACCTCACGTGTAGCAGGGGCTGGTCGGGTACCCACCAGCTCACGTTGCCTTCGCGCTCGTGTGCCTTCCTGCGCGCCGGAAAACTGGAGTTTTCTAAGGAATCCTTTATTTTTATTTGTATTTTTCTTCACTTGATTTTTATCTATAGAGCAGGGGGGGCTCCCCCAGCCCCCTTGTCCTGCTCCAGGTTAATTTAATTTGGGGTTCGTTTGGGTTATATTATTTTGTAAGGACTTTACCAGCACTAGAAGTAACTGTAGCTCTCTACTGTACTGCTCGGACCCTTTCCAAGAGCTGTTTTTAAAGCAGGAAACTGTTGGGCTTTTCTTGCAACCATTTTTTAATTCCCCTTTTCCAGCCTGAGGAATAATGGGACTTTGTTCCGGCGCGGGATCAGCCCTCAAGGGAGAGGGAGACGGTCGCCTTAAGCGGCACGAGGAGCAGGGCTTTTGTAAAGGGAAAAAGCAGTTCCTGGCACACACTGGCAATAAGGATACCAACGTTATTGTTTTCCTTTTCTATTTTTTATTACTACAGCACTGTCAGGGGAGCAGTCGCGTTATGTTTTGTATTTAAGAGAATTA
>NW_009916261.1:0-349 GCF_000696875.1 Nestor notabilis | reverse complement strand
GGGACGAGGGGATGGAGAAGTCGGCAGCAAGGAGGAATTACTCATGTGGAGAGACACGGGGGGGGGGGGGCAGAAGGAAGAGTCCTGTCAGCTGTATCTTCCCTTGGAGCTACTACCACGATATAGATTATTAAAGAAGCAATATTTAAAGTAGATGTTGTGCCTGGTCAGCTTGTCGGTGGGGAGGGGACCAATGCCAGGGCCATGGCATGAGGCTCTGCTGCTTGAAGCAAGCTGGCCCTGAATATTGGGGAGCAAAAGGCAATTAAGTGCCTTAAGGGAATTAGCTAAAGCACAGGGGCAGGTGCACCTGTCTATATATATATATATATATATGTGCATAAATATA
>NW_009916260.1:975-1580 GCF_000696875.1 Nestor notabilis | reverse complement strand
GCTGCTGCTTGGGTCCCCCGAGGTCCTTGCTGCAGGGGAAACTGGTGGGTGTTCTGTTGGCATCCTTGCAGGCCCCCATTGCTCTGGGGCACCAGTCTGTGCTCCGTGCCTTTGATTAGCTCCTCCAACGTGCATGGGCCACAATAACGAGCTCATGACTTAACCTCCTAAGTTAAGGCTAAAACTAAAGGCTAAACCAAGGCTGAGCCTTGTTCTGGGAGCTGGACCAGGGTGACCGCACACACAGGGTTGGTTGGCCTTGTGTGCTGCTGTGTGCTGGCTTGCATTGGGTGCCCCGGGGGCTCACCAACCCTCTTACCATCACCTACAGTGGGCTTTAACCTGCTTGATTTAACCTGTCTCATCGAGCTGTTCCTGCTTGTCACCACTTTCCAGGGTCATGCGTAAATCGGAGCTGCTTCACTGGTTTGAGGTGCTTCTGCCCGGGCCAGTGGGTGAGCAGAGCCTGGGGATGGGGCAGCTTCAGGTGTACTTGACTGTAGCTGTTGCCTGTGTGGGTCCTGTGGCCCCTTTGGTCCCACCAGCTTGTCCTTTCTGGACCACACACATTGCAGCACAGCCCCCTTTTTTGGGTGGCACTTCGT
>NW_009916260.1:512-916 GCF_000696875.1 Nestor notabilis | reverse complement strand
TGCGCGGCAGGGGAAGGGGGGCACAGGAGCCATTACCCCTTGTCTCTCCGCAGACCCCGAATCCCAGAGGAAGAGGACAGTGCAGAATGTGCTGGACCTTCGGCAGAACCTGGAGGAGACCATGTCCAGCCTGAGGGGCTCTCAGGTGTCTCACAGGTGAGGCCCCAGTGCCGGACCCCCCCCACTCCTTCCCCATAACCAATGTCCTTCCTGGGGCGGCCAGAAGGTGAGGGGCAGGGATGGGGTAGAGCGGCTGTGCCCCATAGCCTGGGTGCCTACACATGGGGGCTGAAGAGGTGCCCCCATATCCATGAGGTGTCATGTGGGGCTGCAGCAGAGCTCTGTCTTTGGCAGGGCTCTGTGCTTGACATGGCCTCATGTGCTGTGGGGCTGTGGGGTGATGC
>NW_009916260.1:0-363 GCF_000696875.1 Nestor notabilis | reverse complement strand
GTCGGATGTCCCTGTATGGGGTGAAGCTGTCATATCCCCTGTGCCTGCCCGGCTTTGGACCACTGGCTCCATCCCCATCTGTGACTCAGTTTCTCTATGTAAAGGGGATGATGGAGACGGAGCTGAACAAAAGCCCTGCAGCCCATGGGCAGAAGTGAGGTGCCCTGCCCAGACCGGGGCTAGCAGCACCCCAGGCGCTGGGAACAGGGTGCCCATCATCCGGTGAACCCCAGCAGAGCATCTGCTCGTGTTCAGAGGTCTCTGACATGCCCGGCACTGTCCCCATTGGTCTCACTGAGACCAGTGCAGCGTTTCTGCTCTGCTCTGCGGGCTGCACCCCAGCTCCAGCATCCTCATCAGGGA
>NW_009916259.1:413-1340 GCF_000696875.1 Nestor notabilis | reverse complement strand
AGAGGGGACACATCACAAGGAGATACCCCGCAAGGAGACGAGACACCCCGCAAGGACCAGGGTGTTTCCACAGCCCCATTTCCCCCCCAAAAAAAAGAATATCCAGCCCTGGATACCCCTTTCTGCACCGGTGTGTTCCCAGGGGGGGTCCCATCCTCACCCCACAAGGACCAGGGTCTTTGCACAGCCCCATTTCCCCCACTAAAAGACATCCACCTCCCTCTGCACTGGTGCGTTTCCTTCCAGGGGGGCTCCCCATCCCATTCAAGAGACCCTCAAAGCTGCCCCATGGTCCAGAGGCAAAGACTTGGGGTGCAGAGGGAATGCTCCATCCTGTATCCCCTTTCTCCTAGACACCCAGCACACACTACCTGCTGTGGCACCCACTGCTGCCCATGCTATGGGCACCCGGTACTACCAGCCTGGTCATGGGAGCCCATGGGGCAGAACCACATGGATGTGGGTCCTGGAAGGCGGCACAGGGATGACCTATGGCCACCCATGTCTCACAGAGGGTCAAGCCATGTGGGTGAAGCGTGGTGCAATTCCCACCCTTCCCGACGCATGCCAAAAGCAGATCTGCTCCGATTGGCAACGGGATGAGCTTCCACCTGAATCCTGGACCCCGGTGGAGAGACCCCATAACGGGGCAGGAGTTGGAAAGCCTGGACAGCACCATGCCCACCTCGATGCACGCACCCATGTCTCACAGAGGGTCAAGCCATGTGGGTGAAGCGTGGTGCAATTCCCACCCTTCCCGACGCATGCCAAAAGCAGATCTGCTCCGATTGGCAACGGGATGAGCTTCCACCTGAATCCTGGACCCCGGTGGAGAGACCCCATAACGGGGCAGGAGTTGGAAAGCCTGGACAGCACCATGCCCACCTCGATGCACGTTCCACCGGCTCTGCCGGTCCGTGCCAAATG
>NW_009916259.1:0-273 GCF_000696875.1 Nestor notabilis | reverse complement strand
GCTCCCCCCCAGCACCCCCATCCCATGGCTCCCCATCCGGGCGGGAGATGGGTTCTAATGGATCCCAGCCCCTGTGATGCTCCGTTTAACCCGGTATAGAGCTTCCCCCCCTCCTCCCCGCCTCCTCTTCCCTTCACCCCATCCCGGTTGGATGGCTCAGGGAATCCTGGAGGGAATGACCGGGAGTAACCCCACCAGTGACGTCATGGAGGGGCGGGGTTACACGCGACACGATGCTGAGACCGTAGAGAGGGGGGGCCCCGTCGGGGCTGT
>NW_009916258.1:1253-2834 GCF_000696875.1 Nestor notabilis | reverse complement strand
GCTGGGCGAATGTGAGCTTACCCGCCTGCTCCAGGACAAGCTGCAGTATGAGATGCGCCTGCAGTACATGGTAACCCCCATTTTTGGGGGGATGGAGGGTACACATGGCATTGCAGGGCCCCAGTTCACTTCGGGGGGGCGGGACGTGTAAATCAGCACCCATTGCTACAGTAACTGGATGCTTGGGGTGGCTTTTCTATCAGGAGCAACATGTGCCAAATAGTGCCCAAAGGTGCTTCTGCTGATGCATCTCCGGGCTTGACCATATCAAAGGGCTTTTGCACTGATTTCTCACTGTTGCACTGAGGCTGGCAGGGATGTTCCTGTCACCCTGCTGCAAGGCCCTGAGCTCTTCTCTGCCTTTCCAGAAGCACTACTTCCCCATCAACTACACAGTCCAGATCCAGTACGAGGAGGTGCTGAGGCCGTCCAACATAACTCACCTGGTAAGAAGGTGGCAGGGGATAGCCCCATGATGGAGACACTCTGGGGGCCCACGAGGGCTACGTGGGTCTCACCTGGGCCACCCTCTTGCCCCCAGCGCAACGGGACAGTGTCGGAGGTGGCACTGCGGTACCTCTGGTTCCATGTGAGCTCCCAGGCCGTGCTGCGGATCCATGAGGTGCTGCCGGAGAAGCACCCATCCTGGAAGTACACACAGGAGCTCTGCCAGCTCTTTGATGCCCTGGGCAAGGAGTACAGCAAGTACCAGCAGGTGGGGAGACCCTGGGCCCCCTATGGCACCCCAGCACCAGCCACAAACTCAGATGTGGCCTTACACACCCCTTGCAGGGGTGCTGTGAGCACCCAGTGCCTGTGCATATGGACACACATGCCATGGGCACGAATGTGGTGTACATGCATGCACAATGCATGTGTGCACTGTGGGGACATGCACCCACGGGTGTGAACACTCAGGGGGGCACGCACAGCTCCCTCCCTGCACAGAAGTCTTGTTGGAGGGCTGGCATGCATGAAGTGCTGGAGGCAGAGGTTGGCACCCAGGGTGCAAGGCCATAGGGCAGCACCCAGGTGTGGTACACATCTGGCATTGGTGGTTCAGTGGTAGAATTTTTGCCTACCACGTGGGAGGCACGGGTTTGATTCCTGGCCAATGCAGAGTTGCTTTTTCTGTGCCTGTTGGGGGGTGGTGGTCTGGGCTGCAGTGCCAGGGCTGGAGGGGTGATGCTATCCTTCAGGATGTGAGCCCCGTTTTGCCAGTGTCAGTACCTTGCTTCAGCAACAGCAGAGGTCCTATCTCTCCTCCCAGGCCTCTGCTACCTCCATGGAGCTGCTGCACACCAGAGGCAACTGCCTTTAGGTGCTGGATGGGGATAGCCAGTCACAGCGGGGGCACCAGTGTGAGCCTGAAGTGTATCTGGGATGTCGTGTGCCATGGGGCAGGTTCTGCAGCCCCTCCGATGTATTCCTATTCTGCTGTTGACTCTGAAGTCTACTGACAACCTCCCCTTGCTGGAGGTCATGTGAGAGGCAGCAGGAAGAGACTGTCCCGTGGATGGACCCCCACCAGCATCTGAGCTGTCTGTGGATGGGGGTGTCTCAGCCTGTCTCTGCTGCAGC
>NW_009916258.1:598-955 GCF_000696875.1 Nestor notabilis | reverse complement strand
GGCTTGGTGTTAGTGAGGGGCTCGGGGATCGTAGCCCTGAGGCCCAGGTCGATGTGAGCTGCTTGGGGCTGGGTGGCACTGCCACATCCCAGGGGCAGCTGCCTTTTTGTGCTGGGTGGCTGTGGTCTATCCCAGAGGGGTTTGCAGGGTGAACCCGAAGCGTATCTGAGTTGTCCTGTGCTGTGGAGTAGGTTCTGCAGCTCCTCCGAGGAGAGAGTGAGCTTTACTCAGTCATCTCATCAGAGTGTTAACTCTAAAGGCTTCTGACAACCTCTCCTTGCTGGATGTGACATTTGAGGCATCAGGAAGAGGCGGTCCTATGGCTGAAGCACTGGCAGGAACTCGACTCTATGTTGG
>NW_009916258.1:0-308 GCF_000696875.1 Nestor notabilis | reverse complement strand
CAGGTAGGTGCCCAGGGCTTGGTGTCAGTGAGGGGCCCTGTGATGGTGCAGCAGGTGCCCCTGGCAGAGGGCAGTGGTGGCTTGGTGGGTTAAGGGTCCCAGAGTGATGTGTGCTGCTTGGGGCTGCTTTGTCCTGTGCCATGGCATAGGTTCTTCAGCCCCTCTGAGGTCTTCACATTCTGCTGTTAACTCTGAAGGCTACTGACAACCTCTCCTTGCTGGAGGTCATGTGAAAGGAGCAGGAAGAGACATTCCGTGGCTGAAGCCCCGGCAGCATCCGAGCTGCCTGTTGAGTCCCCTTTCTCTGG
>NW_009916257.1:9244-13285 GCF_000696875.1 Nestor notabilis | reverse complement strand
GCTGCCTGCCGGTGTCGCTCTCCTGCTTCCAGACCCCCCGGCGCATCCCGTTCGATGAGGCTGTCAGGCAGGAATTCAGACCAGCTGAAGTGGGGGACTCCTTCGGGTCCACGTGAGTACTGGGTCTGTGTCCTGCCATCACCATGGTGGGGTCGTGTCTCAGCTACTTCTCTGTGTGTGGGAGCCCTTGGGAGCTCTCGATGGTGAAGAAATGAGGTGATGCTCATCCTCCTTCTTGTGCGCTTCAGGTAGAAGGTGCCTGCCCAGGGGGCAGAGGAAACAGACCGACGTGTGTCTGTTTCTGAGGACAGAGAAGAGCCTGGTTCATCGATCCTCTGTGCTCATGTTCATAGTCATGGCTGTGACCCTGATGCTTCCGAGTGGGATCTTTGTCAGGGCTGGGATAAGACCAGGTTTTTCCTCAGCAGTGGTCAAAGACATGATGCCACTCTCTACTCTCTGCTCCTCTGGGGTCCCAGAAGGAGCAGGGGTCTGTGTGCTGGCCTCTCAGCTTCCTCACCCGCTGGCACTGCCTGTGCCTCCTTGTGCCTGGGCACAAGGGCGTTAAGGGCCATGATAAGAAGGGTCACAGGTCCAGGCGTATTGATCAGCTGCCCTGCCCCTGCCATAATTCAGTTCCTGGTGTGCTCTGGTTTCATTGTCTTCTGGAAGGAGCGCACAGGAAGGATGCAGGAGCAGTTTCCCACGGCACCACACTCCGCTTGGCTTTTAGCTCGCTGTCAGATCTCTGACCCTCAACAACGACTGCCAGAGTTCAAAACATCACTTGGTGAAAGAGCAACGGGTCAGGTCAGCAGCTCAGTGTGAGGGGAAAGCCCAGTGTGTTTGAGTGGCACAGAACAAGGCTGGCATGTGCAGGCACCATGGGCTGCTTCAGCTGCGGACGTGTGACCGCGCCGTGCCGAGGTTAAAGCGGTACGGACAGGTAGCATCACTGCATTTGAATGCCGTCAGTGTGCTGTCCCCACTCTGCTTTCCCATGGAGGCCCTGAGGAATTCAGGCAGTTGTGGTTTCCCTTGGGAGCAGCTCTCACGGAGGGCTGAGGTTGCTGCCTGTTCTCTTCCAGGTGGGAGACGTGCTGGTTTAAGGTGGAGCTGAGCATCCCGCCGGCATGGGCAGGGCGGGAAGTGCACTTTGTCTGGGAGAGCGATGGGGAGGGCATGGTGTGGCGAGACGCCCAGCCTGTCCAGGTAAGGAGGCATGGATCGGGATGTGCCAGCTGTGCCAGGCACCCTGCTCTCTACAGGGTGGTCATCTCCCTTATCCCTCTGCAACGTGGCAGGAGAAGACACCCCCTCCTCTTTGTTGTGCGCTCTTCAGAGGGATGCTTTGGGGAGCTTAAAGTTAACACATGGACCAACAGGAGAGAACTGAGAACATCTGGAGGTCCAGACATAGCGGTCACAAAGGAAAACAGGAGGAGGATATGTAGCCGTAGAGCTCTTTAGCCCCAAAGGGTAATCTCTGAGGCAACAGGAGAGCTGTCTTCAAACAGGGGAGAAACTGCTGTGCACAGAAGGGTGGTGTTTGTGAAGGGTCTGTGCATGGGGTGGGGAGAGGATGACTCCGTAGTCTGCATGCTGTGCTCTCAGACCACAGAGGGGCTGTGGGCTGTTCTCGAAGGGCAAGCCTGGTGCTGGTGGGTTTGAGTCTGGTTTCTAGAGGTTGTCAGCTTCAGTCCTGCTTAGGTGTCCCTTTGCAGCCCTGCCCTGCTCTGTGGTGGTGTCCACAGGGTTTGTGTTACTGCTGGGGCAGCAGCAGCAGTTTCTGTGCTGGTTGTTCTTGTGGGAAGCTTTGTCCCAGAGCCCATGGGACCGGACTTCTCCATCCAGCTGGGCTTTGGAGTATCTTGTCCTGCCCATCCTGCTGTCATGGACCTCTGAAGACACGTGTTGAATGTGCCATCTTCCCTGCAGGGCCTGACTAAGGAGGGCGAGAAGACCAGCTACATCCTGACCAGCAGCATGAAAGAGACGGAGCCCCACAGGTAGGTAGTGTGGGGAGCTTGGCATTGCTTGAAGCCAAGAGGCTGGGGTGACACATCCTTGTCTGTCTCCTAGTCCTCTGAGAAGCTGTTCAGGGGCTCTGCCTGTTGTTCAGGTCCCCCCACGGGGAGGAGAATGGATTTCCCCAGCCGCTTGCTTGTGACCTGCTGCCTGATGGTTTCCTGTTGGTCTCCACAGCCTGACACTGTACGTGGAACTGGCCTGCAACGGGCTCTTTGGGGCTGGCAAGGGCAGTATGATTGCCCCTCCAGACCCTGACAGGAGGTTCACCCTGAGCAAGGCTGAGCTGGTGGTCTTCAACAGAGATGTCTATGAACTGCTGGTGGATCTGGAAATACTGCTGGACATGGCCCAGGTCTGTGAGCTCCTTCTGTTCCCTTTCCCAGCTGCATTTTGTCTCCTCCTCTTGCCGTTCCATGACCTGTCTCCTCCAACCAAGAGGCCCTGCAGGAGCAAACGTTCGCTGCTGCTGCTTTTGGTTGTGTAGAGCAGGGGAAAACTGAACAGAGAGAAGCCACAGGAGTGGCTTTTTCATCCTCTTTCTGCCCGAAGGCAGGACCTGTTAGAGCAGATCCTGGGATGGGTGTGTGTGTAACCTGGCTTTAGAAGGCACACGAGCAAAGATGTAAAGTTGTGTGTGTGAAGCAGGGGCACGATGTTCACCTGGCACCGCTGGAAGAGCTAGATGTTGGATGGAGGTACCAGGTTGTCCTTGGGGCAGGTGGCATCCACACTGCTCTGTGCTGAGCTCGGGGTCAAGCTGTTCTCACTCTCAACCCCAGCTCCTCGGGGAGGAAAACCAGCGGAGTTTCCAGGCACTGTCCGCTGCCAACCAGATGGTGAACGTGTGCGACGTGACAGACCCCTCCACCTTCCCTGCTGCCCGTGCCCTGGCTGCGGCCGTCTTCAGGCAGAGGAATGGCGAGAGCCAGAACACCATCCACGCCATGGGGCACTGCCACATCGACTCTGGTGAGAGCACTGCGCTCCCTCTGCTGAGCTGGGGGCCAGGGCGTGCTGCACGTGGGGAGAGCCGGCTGCCCTGGGGCTCTTGCACGGGGTACCGTGCCCCAAGGGAAGGGAAAGGGACCAATGTGCTGCCCTATAGCTGCTCTGTCACTGGGGCACGGGGAGGTGTGGCTGGCTGGCTGTGCTGGTGGGCTGGTGATGAGGTCTGAATGACAGACTGCTGTTGGGCTTCACCCCTTGATTTCCAGTCCATGCAGGGGTTTTGGTCTCAACAGACAGGCAGAAGTGGGAGCTGGAGGCCTCAGGCTGTGTTGCTGTCAGGCGCTTAGCATTTTCCCCAGCTGATCCCATTCCCAAAGGAGTTTGTGCTGGGTAATAACTGCAGTGGGGCCGTGCCTCTCCCCACAGCCTGGCTGTGGCCGTACGAGGAGACTATCCGTAAGTGTGCTCGGAGCTGGGTCACGGTGGTCCGTCTGATGGAGCGCAACCCAGAGCTCACCTTCGCCTGCTCCCAGGTCAGTGAGATCCCTCTGGGACCTCTCCTTCTGCTCATGACGTGTTGCTTCTCCAGCATGACCTACAGATGAGATGAGGGGATGACGGGGAGCGTCCTGTGTGGTGGCAGAGAGGAGGGACATTGGTGTGGGCTGAGGTGGTGGGAGCTGAGCCTGATCTCTGTGCTCTGCAGGCCCAGCAGTTTGAGTGGGTGCGGAGCTGGTACCCAGGGCTCTACGAGCAGATTCAGGACTTCGTGGCAAAGGGGCAGTTCATTCCTGTTGGAGGCACCTGGGTGGAAATGGTGAGAAGCACAGTGAGCCTGGCTCACTGCACCCTCCCACTGGGACCATAGAATCACAAATGGTTTGTGTTGGAATGGACCTTAAAGCTCCTCCAGCTCCAACCCCTGCCACAGGCAGGGACACCTTCCACTAGAGCAGGTTGCTCCAAGCCCCTGTGTCCAACCTGGCCTTGAACACTGCCAGGGATGGGGCAGCCACAGCTCCTCTGGGCACCCTGTGCCAGCGCCTCAGCACCTTCACAGGG
>NW_009916257.1:1630-8977 GCF_000696875.1 Nestor notabilis | reverse complement strand
GGGCCAGGCCTGACACTGGAAGGGGGAGCAGAGCCTTTGCTGAGCCTGGCTGCTGGTGGTGGTCTCCAGGCCCAGAAAACTGCAGCGTCCAGCCTAGCAAAAATACTATCCCTCTCCCAAACACCTCATTCCCGGAGAAAGGAGTTTTGGTCTGGCTTGGCTGAGCTCTGCTCCTCCTTTGGCACTCTGCTCTGTTCACATCCTGCCCGTGCTGGGCCAGGCGGGATGCCAGCGGGTGGGGATGGGGTGCTCACACCTCCCTTTCCCAGCGCCTGCCTTGCTGCAGGGGCTCCCTGTGCTTCCCCCCAGGATGGGAACCTGCCCAGCGGTGAGTCCATGGTGCGGCAGTTCCTCCAGGGACAGCGCTTCTTCCAGCAGCAGTTTGGCCGGATCTGCTCGGAGGTACCTGCTCTTTCCCAGCACACCTTCCCTGCACACCACCTCCTCCCACCTCTTGCTGGGTGTGAGGCTTCCAGGTTCCTCACGTTGGCCTGCCTTTCGCAGCTAAAGCTGTGATGAGGAAATAGCTGATCCCCCATGTATCATAAATCACAGGATGGTTTGGGTTGGAAAGGACTTTAAGATCATCCAGTTCCAACCCCCTGCCATGGGCAGGGACACCTCGCACTAGACCAGGTTGCTCCAAGCCAGCACAGCCCCAGGCCTTGGTTATATTGCCTGGAGGTCTCTAGAACTGCTGCTTGCCCAGCACATCTTCAGTTCCCTCTGCAAGCAGGGCTCAGAGCCTGGCTACCAAAAGCCCACCCTGAGCTCAGGCTGTGGTTTGGGGCCAGCGTGGCTCACGTGTGTGTCTGTCCCTCTGGTGCTGTCACCTCTGCTCCCAGTTCTGGCTGCCGGACACGTTTGGATACTCAGCCCAGCTGCCCCAGCTGATGCAGGGCTGTGGGATCAGGCGGTTCCTCACGCAGAAGCTCAGCTGGAACCTGGTGAACAGCTTCCCGGTGAGTTGTGCTTCCCTTCTTCCCAGGGGATGGACCTGTGGCTGCTGCAGCCTTGTCTGCAGGGCTGGGCCTGTTGGTTCCATGGGTTGAGCCAGTCCTTCAGCTCAGCTGACGCAGGCTCTTCTTGCAGAAGCCACCAGTTTATGGTGGCAGCAATGTCCTGTCAGGAGTTAGGGGAGAGGAGGGACATGGTTAGAGATCCCAGCTGGGGCCCTGGCCTACACATTCCTTCTGCTTCCAAATGGGAAGCTGGGATTGCATGCAGGTCTAACGGACAGCGAACCCAGCCTCTCTCCTGCCGACCCCTGCCCTTGCAGCATTCCCCATCCTTCTGCAACTGTCTCCTTGCACTGATCCATCGGGGCATCCTGCAGCTCTGTGGAGAGAAGGCCCAGACTGAATCCTCCAGGGGCTCTGAAGAGCCCGTCCCCTGTGCCCTTCCTTCCCTGGTGACAGAGGTGCTGGGCTTTGTGTGTTTGACAGGGCTTTGTGAGGAAGTTTGGGCTTTAGTGCACGAGTTCTGTGCTGATGTGGTTGAAGGGTGCCCTCCATGCACGTATTAGTGTGGGAGGTGAGTTTGGGAGCCTGGAGGCACTGAGCTAAGGGTGAATTTATCCCTTGCTGCTACCAGCATGGCCAGGGATCTTTGGGACCTGCGGGGAACACTGGGGCTGTGCTTTAGCATTTTGGCACTGTGGGGTACAAGACTTCACACTTCCCTTTGGCTCCCCTCCAGCATCACACCTTTTTCTGGGAAGGCATTGATGGCTCCCGGGTCCTGACTCATTTTCCCCCGGGAGACTCCTATGGGATGCACGGGCGAGTGGAGGAGGTGAGTGAGGTGGCCAGACCTGCATGTGAAGATCTGGGGTTCTAGGAGAGGGCACTGCCTTGGAAGGGAGCGGAAGAGCTGGCAGCGGGGCTGGACAAAGGCTGTTTGGGTGCCTGGCAGTCAGTTGCCTGCCTCTGAGATGTGTTTGTGCCTGATTTGGGCACTTTGAGCTGGGAAAGCGGGGCAGGACTGAGCTCTGCACCCTAAAGGCTGACCTGGCTTTCTTGTGCGGCACTGGGGATGAGTGCCAGGGCATTGCAGCTCTCCCAAAACCCCTCTAGATGCTGAAAACAGTGAAGAACAACAAGGACAAAGGATGTGTGAACCACAGTGCTTTCCTCTTTGGCTTTGGAGATGGAGGAGGGGGCCCCACGCAGAAGATGCTGGACAGGATGAGGAGAATGAGTGACACAGACGGGTTGCCAAGGTGAGAGGAGAGCTCCCTTCCTCTCTGCTGGCCGGCAGCGCGAGCAGCTTGGAGCAGGAGGAGGGTGAAGGGAACACTGTGGTTGTGTTGGGGTTTCTGTCACCTCTCTGGTCAGGATGTCACAGGCACCTACCCTGGCCCATCACGGTGTGTGTCTCCTGCAGGGTTCAGATCTCCACTCCCGACCAGCTCTTTTCTGCCCTGGAGAAGGAGTCGTCGCGGCTTTACACATGGGTGGGAGAGCTCTTCCTTGAGCTGCACAACGGCACCTACACCACCCAGGCCCAGGTGACTGCACACAGGGTGGAGGTGGCCACTCTCAGTTCTCTTCCCTTTGTAGCAATAGGACAAGTGGGAATGGCTTGAACCTGCCAGAGAGGAAATTGAGATGAGCTCTGAGGCAGAAGCTCTTCCCTGTGAGGGTGCTGAGGCGCTGGCACAGGGTGCCCAGAGAAGCTGTGGCTGCCCCCTCCCTGGCAGTGTTCAAGGCCAGGTTGGACACAGGGGCTTGGAGCAACCTGCTCTGGTGGAAGGTGTCCCTGCTCGTGGCAGGGGTTGGAGCTGGATGAGCTTTAAGGTTCCTTTCCAACACAAACCATTCTATGATTCTACTGCCCAGGCAGCTCCAGGGTCCAGACAGTGCCCTTTAGATCTCAACAGTGGCAGCGACCTCGTAGCCAGGACTCCAAAAGGCGGCTCTATTGTCAGACTTTCTTCAAGGGGTGAGAAGGAAGCCTGGAAACAGCAGGGCCCCCTTATCTTCCTTCTTTGCTTGCTTTGACACCAGATAAAGAAGAGGAATCGGGAGTGCGAGCGGATACTCCATGACGTTGAAGTGCTCAGCACCTTGGCTATGGCACAGGGTGGTGGGTTCCGGTATCCTGCCAGCCAGCTGCAGCGGCTCTGGAGGTGAGGGATCACAGGATGCAGTGCTGTGTGTGCACAACTCCTTCCATAAACTGGTGAGGGCTCCACCTGGAAAGTGTTCCAGTCACCTTTCTGGTTGGGATGTCTCAGGCACCTCCCCTGGCTCATCACCCATTGGAAGGTAGCTCCAAAGCCTCCAACTCTGCTGGCTCGAAGCTTCATTTCTGAGCTCAGCTCATTCCTCACCAGTTTTAATTTGCCTGAACTTTTGTAACAATCCATCTGGTAGCCTCGAGGGATAAAAAAATAGCTTTTGCTCCCCATGGTTGTGGCTTACCAAGATGAGAGTTGACGGGTCCCAACATAAAGGGATTTAAAGGGTGTTATGGAAAAAAACCCTTTTCTCTCATATGTTTGCTACGGGGGGGATAAGGAACAGTTATTTTGTCCACCTTGCAACGAGGGCTCGGTAAGCCCCGTGCTCTCCCCTGCTTCCTCACCTGGTTTCTGCTCTCTGCTTTAGGTTATTGCTGCTCAACCAATTCCATGACGTTTTGCCAGGCAGCTGTATCCAGCTCGTGGTGGAGGACGCCCTGCAGTACTACGCAGGTGAGCTGGGAGGGCACGGGGAGGCTTCAGTCCTGGGCTGCCCAGTGCTACGGGTCCAGCCTGTGCAGGCTGTGCCTGGATCAGTGCTGACTCAACAGGGAATTAGCAGGGGAGCCACAGGATTAAAACCCATCCTGATTTACGGACTTCTCTGCTTGCTGCTGCCCAGGATAGAGCCCAGCAATGGTTTGCTTCTGGCTGCCCACAGACACTTGCAGTAGCTTCACTTTTATTACAGCACCACAAAGAGCTGGCACAGCTCACTGTAATCCTGTAATAACGAAGTTAGGAGTGATCCTAAGCTTTAATTACTTATTGCTACATAGTAATAATGAATGATCAGTGGGAACTGTAGCTTGAAGTAGCTGAAGTGTGTGTACATTGCATGGGAGGGCCAGAAACTCTCTGGGATGTGAAGAGGGGCCTGGCTGGATCCAAGTGGGGCCTCTTTGTTGCTCAGAGATCCGCAGGGCTGGCGCTGGGCTGCAGCAGGAAGCTGTGCAGTCCTTGTGCAGGGAACTGCTGGAGCCCAAGGCCGGGAATGCCGGGAGCACCCTCGTGGTGAACACTTTGCCCTGGGAACGGACCGAGGTGATCTCCAGGACTGGGCCAGCCGGAACAGAGACTTTAGGTAAGTTGTACATCAGAACGTCCTACAGGGGCAGAGACAGCTAACAAAGAACACTCTGCCTCTGCCTGCCCTGGGGAGCATTTACTGGCCTGTCAAATCACCCCTTGGGGCTTCAAGTTGTCCCTGACCTGTGGATGAAGAAGAGGAGGGTATGCAAGGAGGTGGTAGGTCTGATGTGAGAGCAGTGTGACAGCACAGTGGGACTTAGGTTAGGTCTGGGACAGATGTTGGAACAGAACCTCTTTGCTTTCCAGCTCTGGTGACAGTCCCCAGCATGGGCTATGCTGTAGTGAGGGAGCCATTGCTGCCCCCTCAGCCTGTGGCAGTGAGGAAACAGGTATGCACAACCTCAGTCCACGTACCCTGCGGCAGGGGTTGACTGGAGAGAAATCCAGGGAATGCAGACAGTCCACAGCCTGGATTTGCAACTGGGGCACCCAATTCCTGCAGGCGTGGGTCTGGGAAATCAGTTTCTGTCCTTTCCCCCAAGGAGGATGGGTCCATTGCCATGGAGAATGGGGTGATTGCAGTCTGCCTGGATGTGATGGGGCGTGTGACCTCCCTTCGGCTGGTGGACTCCCAGAGGTACATCTGTCATCCAGTCGCTGGAACCGGGCTCCTCAGACCTCTGTCAGGTTGTGTTCTCACCGTGCACCTTCTCCACTGCCAGTTCTTCTTACGCTGCTGTTCTTCTGTTCCACTTTGTTCCAGAGAGTCACTCCCAGATGGCTGCTGTGCCAACCAGTTTGCCCTCTTTGATGATGTCCCCCTGTACTGGGATGCCTGGGATGTGATGGATTATCACTTGGAAACCAGGTAGAGGAGCAGCGCACGCAGCACATGGGTTTTGACTGTGCTCTGAGGTTCATGTCTCCATGTCAGTCTGATCTGTAACTAAAGCTGTAACAGAGCATTCACTCTGCAGGAGTGAGTGCCTCCCGTGTCGGAGGCTGGATTGGGATTTGGGAACCCGGATCTACCAGCTCTGCCTTTATCCTTTCCTCTAGGAAGCCGGTGACAAAGCTGCTGAAGCCCCTGGAGGTCACCCTGGCCGGGGGCCTGCGGGGAAGCGCCAGCTTCTCTCTGCAGATAGGGAAAAGCAGCACCTTGACCCAGGAGATCATCCTGGATGCCGTGTGTCCCTACCTCCGCTTCCTCACCCAGGTTTGGCCAGCGGCTGCGGTGTGATGTGAGCACTGCACTGTGCGGGCAGGGCCCTGCGAGCTGAGCCTCCCCTCTCCATCACGTTACCCCTCCTGTTTCCTTCCCTGCAGCCCCCTCCTGCTTCAGAGGAAGGCAGCCTGAGGGTGGGGGTCCCCGTGGGAAGAACCCACCAGTTCAACTGTGCTCAGACTCTAGTGGGGTTCTATTGTAGCTGGGGTGGTCTGGGTGTGAGCTGGCTGCTGGGCAGTAGGGAAGGATAGGAGCATCCTCTGCCTGTCAGCCCCCCGTGGTGATGCCCTCCTGCTGTGCGTGCAGGTTGAATGGAAGGAGGCTCACAAGTTCCTGAAGGTGGAGTTCCCCGTGCAGGTCCGGAGCACAAACGCCACCTACGAGATCCAGTTTGGGCACCTGCAGCGACCAACGCACTGGAACACGTCCTGGGACTGGGCTCGATTCGAGGTGAGAGGAAAGGCAGGGTCTGGCCCTAGGGCTGCTCGTGCTCCCAGGCACTGCTCTGTGGTGAACATACCCCTTGGTACCTCCTGCAGGTGTGGGCTCACAAGTGGCTGGATCTCTCTGAGCACGGCTTTGGGGTGGCTCTGCTGAACGACTGCAAGTACGGGGCATCGGCCCGCGGCAACGTCCTCAGCCTCTCGCTGTGAGTTAGGGCAGAGCTGCCGCAGCCACTTTGCCTTCCAGGGGGTCCTTCCGAGGTGTCTCTTGGAGGTCAAGGCAACGCCTGGTCCTAACTAATCACAGTCAGTAAGGGAATGGGCTGGTATTACCAAGGTGGCTGGCTGTCATCTGAGAGCTTTTGGCTGACTTAACTCCACAAAGGTGGTGTAATTCCTGTGAGTGATGCTCATAGATAATTCAGGAGGGATCAGGTCCACATCTGCAAGTGGATCCAAGTCATTTTTCTGTTGCTGCCGAAAACATACCCTGGGAGTGGGGGCTCAGGGCGAGGGAAGGAACAGTGATATTATGGGTGCATCCAAAGCTAGGACAAACTCTGCACGTTTCAATTTGACTCCATCAGCCACACGTGTCACAGGAAAACACCCTTCAAATCCTTTAGCTTCTGGGGCTGTCCAGGGTCTGTTTGCAGCTGCCAGAAACTGGCTTCCACGTCGGGGCAGGCAGCAGGGGAGGCGATTGTCTTGCTGCTGCATTGCTCCCCTGGCTCCGCACTGCGTGTCACAGACACCAGTGTCACCTTCTCGCCTTAGGCTGAGAGCACCCAAGTCCCCCGATGCCACAGCAGACATGGGCCACCACCAGTTCACCTATGCCGTGATGCCTCACCTGGGTGAGTGAGGGGACAGGCAGGGTGGAGGGTGCTCCCTGAGCCTCGGGGGGAGCGCGGCTCTGCCTGTGCATGGCCAGAGGCTGGAGAGACCTTCTTCCATTGCAGGTTCCTTCCAGGACGCTGGTGTGATCCAATGTGCCTACAGCTTGAACTTCCCCCTGCACACAGTCCCGGGCTCTGCCCAGTGCCCGCCCTGGAGTGCCTTTTCTGTCAGCTCCCCTGCGGTTGTGCTGGAGACCATCAAGCAGGTAAGTCCCGGGGCAGATGTGGGGTGAAGGTGTTGGTGAGGAGCACGCTTGCTCGTCCCTGGCTGGCAGGCCCAGCTGATGGAAGCAGTGGTTCGCATGTCCTGCGAGGGGAGGACAGGGGTTAGCACGTGGCTGAGCTCCCTTCTGTCCCCCGAGGCTGAGGACAGGCCCGGAGCTGTGGTGGTCCGGCTGTACGAGGCCCATGGCAGCACAGTCATCGCCTGGCTCCAGACCTCGCTGCCCATTGAGGAGGCGATGCTGTAAGGCCACACTGGAGGGCTGGGGGCACCTGTGGGGA
>NW_009916257.1:286-1543 GCF_000696875.1 Nestor notabilis | reverse complement strand
TGCGGCTGGAGCAGCGGGGCCTGAGGCTGTCCTTCACCCCCTTCCGCGTGCTCTCCCTCCTCTTGGTCTTGAGGCAGTGAGTGACGACATCCATCACCCTTGAGGCAACCTGGACCAACACCGTGAGCTCAGATCCCAGCCTGAGGCTGCCCCGATCCCAAGGAGGCAGATTCTCACCCTCACTGCCCACCCAGAGCTGAAGAACAACCCTGTTCTTTAGCCCAGGACACTTGTCCCCTGCCCCCCCAGGGCATGGGGGGCCTGAGTGAGCTCCTCCCTCGCTGCAGCGTGGGTCAGGGGGTGGGACGGGCACTGCTCCGGCTCCAGTGGGGCTGGGGAGAAGCAGCTTCCCAGCGCCTCAGCCTTCCTCTTGTCCAGACCCTTGCAGCAAGCGCAGACACGTTAGAGTCATTCCCCTCTCCCTTCGCCTGCCTCTTGCACTGCCCATGCAGAAGGGGAGCACGAATAAAGGCATTAGTGAAAGCAAGCTCCAGCCTGTTTTCCTTACTTATTTCCAGGTCACTGCACTGATCTGCCTCCTCCCTGCTGGAGCTGCTGCTCTCAGGGCCCTCCTCAGCAGCATCTCACTCCTGGGACCAGGGAGGCAGAGCTTACCTTCATTTCCGGAGGGATGAGGTGGAGGGGAAGCCTGCTCCAGCCCATCTGGGCATGAGGCTGGGCCCAGAGGGGGTTATTGGCAGGCACAGGGATTTCTATACAAAATACTTTATTAGCCAGCTAAAAACAGTGATCAAGGGAGGAGGGGAAGGAAGAGGGAATCCACTCTTAGGCAGAGGGAAGGTCCAGAGTCCAGCAGGACTGGTCCATGGCCCTTATCCCCCTCAAATAGCCTGAGGGCAGCAGGAGGACACTGGATAAATCAGCCCCAGCACCAAGCCCGGCACAGGGATTTCTATACAAAATACTTTATTAGCCAGCTAAAAACAGTGATCAAGGGAGGAGGGGAAGGAAGAGGGAATCCACTCTTAGGCAGAGGGAAGGTCCAGAGTCCAGCAGGACTGGTCCATGGCCCTTATCCCCCTCAAATAGCCTGAGGGCAGCAGGAGGACACTGGATAAATCAGCCCCAGCACCAAGCCCAGCTTCTCAGCATAGCAAGCAGGTGTCTGCACCGGCACAGGGCACGGGAACAGAGCAGCCCCAGCACTGAGCTCCTCAGCACTAACCCAGGTCTTCCCCGAGCTGCTCCTGTGGCTGCTGAAAGCCCCCTGGGGAAGGGGCAGCACTCACACGGCCG
>NW_009916257.1:0-208 GCF_000696875.1 Nestor notabilis | reverse complement strand
GCCGCAGGGACCCAGCCTCACCTCTGCCCCTGCGCGCTGAGCTCCGGCACCTTCGCTCAGCCCTGACCTGCCCCTCGGGCTCGGGCAGGGCCGGAGCAGCGGCCACGTTCCTCCTCCTGCGAGCGCGTCCCTTCCTCGGCCCGTCACCGGCCTCCTCTTCCTCCTCCTTGGCTGAGGCTGGGGGATGCACAGCAGCCCTGGGGCGCCG
>NW_009916256.1:19638-63688 GCF_000696875.1 Nestor notabilis | reverse complement strand
TATAAATATATAGAACTATATATAATTTAAGTATATAATATGTATAATATAAAGTAATTTGATTAATTCAACCGTAATATTAATGTAAATTATTAAGTGAATAAATTATATGTTAAAAATTGGTTGTAAATCAATTACATATTTTTCCCCTTGCACTAAAATACATTTTACAGATTTGTTTAGAAAATCCACCTGTTCTCAGGCCCGTACTTAATTAAAAAGTACAAACATAACCAAGGGGATTCTAGTCAGCTGCAAATGTCTCATGGGGAAAAAAAATAAATGAAGGAATGAAACTATCTGGGAAAAACAGGAAACTGGGCACTTACAAATGCAGAAACTGCAGAAGTCAGGTTTTTTTCCATAGTGAAATGAAAATGTTGACAAACTTTGTTTGAACTTGCATCCAGATACTTAATCCTAAGAAATATTAGAATTATTTGGTCAAGGAATATAAATAGTATTACACTATTTACACGACCAAAGAACAATAGGCAAAATCTCAATTCTATATCAAATTTCAATTCCTTAGTAGAATCTTCTGTATCCCACTTTTATCATAATGGATGTGATTACTTGCAAAGGATTATATGCTTTGAATTTCATTGTCCAATTTTTTCCCTTACAGTAAAATTCTTTAACATCACTTCAACAAATACACGGAAAGAAGGCTGAGTAAATTCTATTTATGTTACCAGAAGCCTTCTGGAAGAGTCTGATTTCAACAACCTTGTCTTCAGTGTTCTGGCCTGCATGTTCCCTCAGCAGTGCACCAGTAATGGAAAACATCTGCATTCTACCTGAAGGAATATGTTAGCACTTGAACTACCTTCAAAATATTATCTCTGAAATGCAAAATGCAAGCTGTTTTCTAGGGTATGTGGTGACATCTCTGGATCTAAAGTAATAGGGAAAAAAGAGCCAAACTAGGTATGTATTTATTTATGTGCCTTGCTCCTTCCATTGCTCCACAGGCAGAAATTCTGATTACTCTCTTATTCTGTACAGTCTTACTGACCCACAAAAGCTGCATAGTTTATTAGTAGATTCAAGCAGCTAAACTTTTACATATGCAAATACTGTAGAAAGACAGATGTGAAGATGTTTTTCTCTCACTAAGGCAAACTGCAACTTCACTTTGAATGTTATCTGAAGCTGGTACCATCTTTTTACCACTTAGTCTCAATATCCACATGAAGCAAACCGTGTTTGTCTTTAAACTACTTATTAGAAGAAAGACAGTCTAAGGTATGAGGAAACAGAAAGGACCCATTTAGCTGTACATATGTCCTAAAAGAAAAAACAAAGGGGAAGGTCTGATTTGGCTTTACAGCTACAATGTTTTGAAAGGATCTAGTTTTCATCTATGTGAAGCACTTCCTTATGCTTTGTGTTTATGGTACTGTAAGCTGATGGTGTCTAGGTCTTCATTTTCTAATTGGCCTCTTTTGATTGTGTTTGGCTGAGGGGCAGGAGGAAGCAAGGAGGTTACACTAAACTTCTTCAAACATCCTTGTTATATTAGTGATTACTATATCTTGCTTGATGGTTCAGTTTTAAATGCAGCTTTCTAGCAAGGAGATTAATAGTATTCAGTTTGGTACAGAGAACAATCTAATTGAATTCAAATGAACAACACACAAAGAAGGGTCAGAACCATTCAATTCCCAGTCCATCAATCCTTTCTTGCTGATTAAGAAATAAAACAATTCCAAGCCGCAGCCTTCATAATATAAACAACCCAAATCCTCAAACCCAAAGACAATTAATGACAGAGAACATTAGGACTAAGTGCAATCCATGTCCTTATAAATACTAGGCTTCCTCTTTGTAAATGTAGGAAATTATGAAGTGAAATCCCACAAAACTGTGTAGTTTGAAAAAAATAAATCCGTTCTGTGAGATGTTTTTGTACATTTCAGTCAATGAGGGTTTGTCAGCACCAAAAAAAAAAAATAAAAATCAAAATAAAAATAGAACTTCTGAAGCTGCAGAGATTTCAGAGCAGTATGTGTTGACTTACCAACTGCTTCTCTTACACAGACAAACTTGACTAGGATCTACATTCTCTAAAGGAAGTTCTGAAAACTATAACATAAATTTAATTGCTTTCCTGTTTTTTTGCCTCCTCTCACACACAAAGGAGGAAGATCAAATAGTACATTTTAATGAGGACTAGGGTATCTTTTGATATACTTTTATAGCTTAGAGGAACTGAAATAGTTCTAAGTAAAAGTACACAGTGTTGCCTGATTGACAATAGTGACCAAATCCCACTGGCTAATGGAATTCCACTGGTCAGTTGATTTCAGAAGATCTCCAGATTTTCTTGTCTAGAAAATACACCTAAACTGGTAGAATTAGGAGGACTTCTTCTCATATCTAATATTTTGACCTGACCTTCCAAAGCAGTTCAAAGAGCTGGTGTGTATCTCTTCTTCAACTTTCGTTCCATTATAAACAAAAAAATCCACCTGAAGTCAGTATTAGGTACTCACAACTGTGTTATATTGGGGAACTTCTGAAGATGATACAGCGTATGATAATACAGAAAATGCAATTAATGCATGAAGGTGCACTAACATTTCAGCTGACATTTTCATACCTGACTTACACTTTAACCACTAGTCAGATATTGGATCAGTCAAACTGTCTTAGCCTAAAGCACAAAAAAGGTGGAAAAGGCATATGTCCTCTGGCTTAGCGCTTTCCCTGGGGTTACTTCAAAAGTGGTTTCTACATCTTAACAAAAAGCAAAGAGGCGGGGAGGGGGGAGGGGGTGGGAATAGCTTATATAAAGGCAGAATTAACAAAATAAACAGTTGAAAGACAAACATTTTAAATTTCGTAAATGTTTTGCAAACGCAGTGAAAGGATTGTATTTAAAATGAAGGCACAAGGACTCAGAACTGCGGTAAACAGCAGATTTACCTCTAAACGTGAAGAGTGGCCCGTTACTGTAGAATTGCTTCAATGCCATTGTATGGGGTTTGCATGGCAAGGTTTTGGTAGCAGCGGGGCTACGGGGGTGATTCTGTGAGAAGCTGCTAGAATCAGCAGTTTGGAAGAACTTCAGCTTGTGGGAAGGACTCGTGTTGGAGAAGTCTGTGGAGGACTGTGTCCTGTTGGAGGGAGCCCTCAGTGGAGCAGGGGAAGAGTGTGAGGAGTCCTCCTCTGAGTGGTAAAGAGCAGCAGCGGAAATGTGTGATGAACTGTCCACACCCCTCATTCCCTGTCCCCCTGTGCCACTGGAGAGGGGAGGTAGAGAATTTGGGACTGAAGTTAAGCCCAGGAAGGAGGGAGGGTGGGGGGGAAGGCGTTTAAAGATTTGGTTTTGTTTCTCATTACCCTTCTCTGATTTGACTGGTAATACATAAAGGAATTTCCCCAAGTCAGGTCTGTTTTGCCCATGACAGTAATTGGTGAGTGATCTCTCCCCATCCTTATCTCGACCCATGAGCCTTTCATGGTATTTCCTCTCCTCTGTCACCAGAGGGGTAACAGAGGGCTTTGGTGGTCACCTGGTATTCAGCCAGGATAAACCCACCACAGCCATGTTTTTGATCTGCTTTGATTTTTCAGGTTGTAACATATTGATCTGAAAATAGACAAGTGAGCAGCTTGTATTTGGTAGGGAAATACAGTGATTGAAGTCTGCGATGAACAAACCTCAGTATGACCTGTTGGATGTAGAGAGAAAGATGGATAAAAGTCGTATTAGCACAAAACCTTCTTCTGTTCTCTCTGGGAATAAAGTTTTCTAAACTTACTTACATACTACAAAAACAGAAATCATGCCAAGTAAGGTCATTTACTCAGGTTAGAGGAGACAAACAGTTATCCAAAGAAGCACACACATGGACACCTACTTGATGAATATCAAAGCGCTCAGCAGAGAAAGTCAGGAAGGGACAAAGACTCTAAGAGTTCCTGTAGTGAGAAGCTGTGCAAATTTCAGGTACAAATAAAAACTCTTTTGACATGGTGAGGCTTCTAACAACACACATCCAATCCAAAACTCAGACTTACTACATTGAGAGAGTGGAAAATATTCACATCTATTGCCGGAAGGAATACTGTGAAGAGCTGTTCTGCACATCCAATGACTATCAAAGTCCCATGGAGAAGAATTGATCGAGCCAGAAACTTCTCCATTTAGATCAAAGCTAAAAACAGCAGTAAAAAAATAAACCATAAACAAACAACACCCACCCACCCACACCTAATGCAGTGGACAACATACTAACAGAACTGCTAAAAGCATCAAATAAAAATCAATCCATGTTTTCCACACGATCTCTGAGAGTTTGGATCCATAAAGCAAAGCATTAATACACAGGTTTTGATGCAAAGATACATGGTGCTCTTTGGCTACAAAAGGCTTCTATGACGTCTATTATAGTAAAAAAAATACATAGGGAAGAATTCTGCAGTTCTGTCAAAAACATGCGTTGAAGTTAGAGTTTGCATCTTATAAGCAAACAGGGAAAAGATCTTCATTACCAGATGAGTTCATTTAGATTCATTTTTTTATGTGATGTAACTTTAATTAAAAAGAGTTTTCTTTAATGAATTTGAAGATCACCTATGCAGGAACGAGATTGTTTTGGACTTGTATCAAATGCAGATTTAGCTGCTTCCTCATATCTTTGGGGATTGTGAAATTTTAAACTAGTCTGAAATTTCTTTAGAAGTCCTTAAGCGTATTTTGGTAACATTATTAATAGAGTGTCTCTAATTACTGGGTGCTTTCAGTGTAATTATGGAAATGTTCCTGGTACACAGTATTCATTTCTTCCAGTACTTCTAAGTTGGTGTGCTGATGTAGAACACATTCTAATGCTATCTACAAATGCAATCAGGAATGGGCTGAAAACCTGTATGTTTCACAGGGAGGAAGCAGATCAGTGAAGATGTTTAGCTGCATGCTTTCTCCAGCTTAGAAATCAAATCAAATCCTCTGCATGCAATTGCTGGGTTTATTTGTACAGCTGTCTCCCTTAAACTTTCCTAACCCTCCCAGTGTCTGCTATTGGAAGAAGTGGCAAAGGTTCATCTATGTTTAATGATAAGTAGGCTCTAGCAGTTGTACAATACTGTACAAGTTCCTGTAGAGATTTGGGACATACATGTTTATTAATTATGAATATGATACAAATACCTGGGTGTAGGGTAGCCTTTCCCTCTAACTCTTATCTACAGCTTTATGATTTCTTATTCTCAGAGGCAAAATAACCTACCCATGACGCTTGGCATGTTTCTGAAAAAGCCACCATCAAACCCCTAAAGAAGTTTTTTACTTACACGCTGAGTTTTGGCACTGAAAGAATTGTCCAGCTTGTAATTCTTTATTCTGTTTTAGGAAGAGAAGACAGTGGCAATGTACCCCAGCCTTAATGAATAACTCAGATAACACTTCTGTCGTAACCAACATGGGAATTTTTACCCTTTCCATGCACAAAAGGAAAAGGGATTTTTTTCATTTCAGATTAGAAAGAAAAGAGAGGAGTAAACACATTTCTATCAAAGGAAGCCATGTATTAGCCTCTATTACAAGCATCAGAAATTGACTCCTGACCCTAATTCTAGAGAAATTAGAAAAAAAGGAGAAAAAAACTACTTTATATATTTATATAGGTAAATGTGTCACCAATGTAGATTTTTAAATTCACAGTATGCAACTGGGTAGGAAACAAAGATCACTGGAATATCAGCCATTCACTTGAACTCTGCAGCTCCTCATATTCCAAAACCCAGTTGAGCAATTTTACACATGCCCTCATACTTGTCTATATTTGAGCAAACATGCCAGACAGTTACTCCTGAGTCACCTACTAAATGTGAGACAGTGACAGAATGATTTAATGGAGTGTTTTAAGGAAGAACTTGACTTCTCAGTAAGTTGTGCGACTACATTATTTCTCTCAGGATTATTATCAGATCTAAGCAAATACGACAAAAGAAGTTCTGCAATCACTTCTCTTCAGCAGTATTTACACAATTTTAAGACTGAGTTTTCTTAAACATTTGGCTGAGCAACCTCTATGGAACAGTCGCACCCCCAGAAATAACTGTATTACCATGACTTCACAAGTCATCACCTATCAAACAAGTAATAAACTGTACACATACTGAGAAACAATTAGAAATCAAAATCCATTGATTTGAACCATCTTCATGGTGACTTAAGCTAAGCATTTTACATTGCAACCACAGGCAATGTGGTCTATTAGCGTTACTCAGAACAATCATTCATTCAAGTCCAGGAGCATGGTAGCTTTACATCGCATGCTGATGTGACTGCTA
Source organism: Nestor notabilis (assembly GCF_000696875.1). Classification (NCBI taxonomy): domain Eukaryota; kingdom Metazoa; phylum Chordata; class Aves; order Psittaciformes; family Psittacidae; genus Nestor; species Nestor notabilis. Next base: position 57,382 of record NW_009916256.1, on the reverse strand, counting down.
GAATGAAATCATGCTGGAATATTAACATAGGATGTTTTATATAAAAGCTTCACGTATTGCACAAGATAACAGCTAGAGAAATCATACAAAAAGGAATGACTGGGAGCTGTGTTTGATGGATTCATTTCACTTTGTATATTGATGTAACTGCTAAATAAAGCATTCAGCTGGCACCTGAGAGTCTCTGCCCCATCGAAAAGACCTAAGGAGGTTTTGTGCACTGAACGTACCTTTCTGATGAGGAAGAGGGTGGGCGAATAAACCACACAGTTATAACTAATAGTTCTTAGGCCAAATCTATACTGTGGGGCAGAGGTGCCCCACTGTACACAGCAGAGTCTTAGTCCCCCAGTGCTCCCTGTCTGGATGAAAGCTCTAGGTCAAGAAGAGACACTTGTCCACCACTCTGGCACGTGAGCAGAAGGGAGAGGGGAAGTGCTCCAGCCAGTCCCCTAGTGGGAATGACCAAAGGGCTGGGTATTGTGCATATTCACTGCAAGTGCTTGCTGGTAGAATGAACATCCTGGAACCAGAACAGAGTGGCAAGGCAGGCTGCCACGGTAGCAGCTGAGAACTTTGAACACAGTAATAATAATAATTACTATTTTTCATAAAGCTCCATAAAAGTAATACATTTAGTAAAAAAAAAATCTATTTTGAACATATCTGTCAGCTCTGCTTAACAGTTCTACTGGTTTGACATCTGATTAGCAGAGCTGACTCTTTTTTGTCCGCTTGTAGAGGCACAGCAGTACAGATTCCCCTCTGGTCTGAAGACAATCTGATATTTTACAGAACCACTTTTAGCCCAACCCCCAAATCAATTGTTATGATCTATAAAAACAAGAATACCTCCTTATCTTTGGAAGAGTTTAATTAGTAGGCAATGTTACATTTTAAAAAGAGAATATATAATTAATAACTCCAGCAAAGGTGAACAAAGAAGAAAGAGAGAGTAGTCTTTGCACATCCTTAAAAGCATTTAACACGCTATTTATCTGAAATTAGCTATCAAATTGTGTAGGAATAAATGAGAAAAAAGCTCAAATGATATCGCTGACTGTATTCTTATTCTCAGCCTCTCAATGAAAGATGGTTTCACTGCCTGTCTGTGGCTTCTTGCTGGGTCTGAATTAGTTTTTTTAATTAAGAGCAAAACTGTCATGAGTAAGACATATATTCGTCAAGGACTCTTTTCTTGCCATTCCTAAGTATGTTGACAAAGAACAAATCATTCATGCATAAAAGATTTATAAATTTGAGATGGCTTTCCCAGAGAAAGTATTTTGAGGAAGAAAGTACGGAAGATGGATTGTTTTCCCTTTAATGAATATTCCCGAAGTTCAAAGATTCCAGAAGAGATTCTGTACAACTTCACAAGATGCCTTTTGTGCTACCAACAAGGGATAGACACATATTTGCAGTGAGGACAAGAAAACAAACATTATGTTGACTTCCCAGCTTTACTGTGTCACATCCCTTGTATGTAATTGTGGGAATACTTCAGCAACAACTCTCTAATTTTTTAAAGTAATTTGCTAGTGGAATAAATATGCAAACAGAGTTTCTTCACACTGTTTTGAACAAAGACCCTAAGGCTCTTAGTTCTTGGTATGGATTGACTGAATAGAACCCTTAACAGAGAAATCAAACAGAAAAAAAATATGGTTAGGTCTGGCATTTAAAATGGTGTACTGGTTGTGCAGGCTTGAAAAGAGCAAATCTGCTTATCTCACTTGTGTTCTAAAGATGATAGAAGATATGGATAGATATAAGAGACATATCATCTAGAAAACAAGCCAAATTGTACCTAGGTTTACTTCTTAGAACAAAGTGAGGAATTTACTGAGCTCCCCAAGCAACCAATGATTTTAGGCCTTTTTATTATAAAACACCTGCAGGCAGTTCTGTGTTAGGTGCAGTGAAGATTTCAGCTTAGGAGCAGTATTCAGACTCTTAAAGACTGCCTATGGGTAGTAGCTGATGACTTTATGCCAAGGACACTTTTGTTGGCATCTGACACCTATTTCAGAAATTTCAGCAATAGGTTGAAAAACTACAGCAATTTTATCAGTATTCTTATTTCTTTGTTTTAAATAGCTGGTTTCATCGCCTCAGCCTGCCAACAAAGCAAGAAAAGTAGTTTTAAAAAGCCCTGGGGGAACGTTCAGATAATTTGCAACCCAGCCAGTTGAAATCATGCCATTAATTTGCTCCTGGTTATTCATGCCTGGTTATTCATGCCTGCCTTACCAAAACTTTGTGATTTGGTAAGTTTAAAAAGACTTTTATTCGGATCATTTTTTGCCAATTCTGATTAAGTCTGACTAATGCACTTGCAGGATGAAGACTAAAGATTTAAGAGAGGCATAAACACACAACTCTCACACTACATTAAAAAACATCACAACAAAATAAACTAGACAAATTCTAACCACCATCTTTCATTCCACTCATGAAATCTGCTATTATCCCTAATGTGAACCTTTACACTCCATTAGTCCACTGCTTAGACAGATTTATTTATTCTGTGTCACGTTTAATATTTTGATGTAGATTTAGTGATTTAAGTCACAAATGACATGAAATCAACATTGAAATCAACCCTGAACTTTTACTGAAATGGCAGCTTCAGATGTGGAAGTTTGCCATATTCTATTTCAGCAATAGTATGTTAACGGAGGGTTTAAGATAAAATGGTAAATCCCAGGTTTAATTATTTAAAAAATTTAAAGTAAAATCTATTTTGAAATAATTAATATAATGATTTAATAGCTAAATCCTACTGTTTTAGCCTGAATAATTATTAACAATTTAGTTTATGTACAGTTCTATTAAGACACTTCATTATCAGAGAATTATAGAGAAAGAAGCTGGAGAGAGTCCATTCTTTTTCTGAAATATAACTTTTTTGTGTAGATCTGCTTTTATTCCTGTGCCTCCACTTTTCTACTTATTTCATTTTATTTGTACCCTGCCTTTCACATTTCTTTTTTCTTAAGTTTCCTGGGTTTTGACCCAGCCCTTCCTTCACAGGTATATTGAGTTCAACTGCAGTGCACAGCTACACCATTCCTTAGTGCCCCCATTAGCAGCAACATGCCCGTAGGAAAAAAAGCACAGCAAAAAGTAGCTTCTTCAGCCTAAGCCAATCATTCGCAGAAATATTTTGGCCTAAAGATGTATTATAATTTACCCATATTCTAATTCTAACCTAGTATTAATCAATCAAATTAATTTTTGCAGCAAGGTCATTTTCACAGCAGCGTTTCCCAGCTCACCTGAAACACTGCACTGTGATTCTCAAGCAGTACCACTATGTCTATACAGATGACTTGAATAAATCTCTTGCACTTTGGAAAACTGCTTCCACCCCTCAAGCACAAACAGAGAAAATACTTTCAATACCCACAAAACAAGACAATGAAAAAAAACAAACACCAACAACATAAACCAACAACATAAACCAACAACAAAGCCAAAACCACCCTCCAAGGATCTGATCAAGAACAGAGTGAAGTTAAGAGGATTTAAACTATTGATATCTTCTTTCTGAAATGTTAATTTTAGAACTTGCTTTCTTAAAAGAGCTAGAATCATTGGTGTTCCAGAGGCCTCAACTACAAATATTTGGTCAGGCAAAGTGAAAATAGTGCGACTGATATATAGAGAGATACATATATACACACATAAAGTTAATTAATAGACATACAAGTTAATTTTCCATTTCAATAATCCATTACACAGGCATGTAATGGCTTATTTAAAATCACATATAGCAAACAAGATCATTTTCCTTTTTCCCTTTCTTCAGTATTTAGTTTTTTATTTTAAATCCATTTACTAGTCTACAACTTCAGCAACATACCACCACATGTAAGACAGAGTTCTGCTACTTCAGCCAATACTGGATACCACAAGGACATTTAAATTGCTAGTTCCAAAACCACATAAGCTCCATTTGAGCCACTATTTACTCTGCCTGACATTCTTATGTTGATATACTATTGATACAATCCATAAAGGCAATCCTAAGATTCATTTTTGGGTCTGTCCAGCTCAGTTCGTGAACAGTGCTGGTGTTCAACTTACTGTATTTATGTGACATTTGGGGCAGAGGAGGGAGACACTTTCATTTTTCAGGAAATACTATCAAAGTTTGCTGTGCTATAAATAAAAGATAGACGATAAGAACATTAATTAGAGTTGCAAATTCCTTCTTTATACATCATTGGAGATAGTTTAGTTCACTTTATCACCAAGCAAATGAGTTTGAAACCTTAATCGAGTAGTTGAAAAAGCAGAATTGTAAAACTGGATTTAGAATCAGAACAAAACATATGCAGATTCAAACCTAAAAAATGCTAGAAGTCTTCTTTCTGTCTGCTTGGTCTTCTTTCCCCCATTTTTTCTTATTTCAGACCTTACCAGAGCATCAGTGCCTATTCAGTAGTTAATATTGATTTGAAAATTTCCTCAAAGAAAACAACAAACTTTAATTGATTATTTAAAAGCAGATTCAGGTACTTGGAAGAAAGGTGTTAGAGAAGACAAAAGCACACAAGAAATCCAACTTCCTTATGATTTCATCAAACCATTCAGGAAATGCACAGGTCTGACTCTTTCATCTACTTCAGTGAACTCAGTGGAATTATAGAAATGGAGATTTTCATCCCCCTTTACGTGATACTAACATATTACACTCTCTCTTTAGGCTAGTAACCTAAGTAAAATCCTTCATCAAAACTCAAAATTCCTAAAAAAAAATGGAAATAAGTTCCTGTTAGTGTGACCTGCACTTTTTGCCTTCATGTATGTCATCTGAACTGAAAGCTTTAATAGAAATACCTATTTCTGAAATGAAACAGTCTTAGAATACCATCCTGTAGAGTTTCTCTCTCCCATTACCACTTTAATAAGATTATCTGCAAATTCTGACAGTACGGTTTTTCCCCTCAGATATTTTAACCCCATTTGAATGGCAACTGGGCTAAAAGCAGACCTGTTCCAGGTCTCACCTGAACCTCTCCTGCCACATTAAAATCCAAATGATGTAAGTCACAAGACTGTGACAGAATGCTTCTATATGTACACATACAAGTATTTATGGGATCAGAATGTTTACTGCTCTCCTTTTTGATGGATTTATGAGAACTGTGTTAAGCAGGAATCTCATTGTTAAGGGCATGGTAATGCAAGACGACCTTGATAGTTCTCTAATCACAAAGCAACTTCCAAAATACCTTGGTAAAAACAGTCCCATTGGGAACACTGTTCTGGCAGAGGATTCACCAAACAGTACAACAGTACCTTTCCCCTCCTCTCCCACCCCCAATCTTCCTCAACATGAGTATGTCATCAGGAATCTGCCTGATAATCATTCTATCATCCACCACCAAAACAACAACATCCTGCAAGTGTCTTTTTAAGAGCTGAAGGTTGCTTATGCTTTGAAAAGAAATTCAGCTAGTACTATCTTCACACTAATCCTGTCCTTTACATCATGTAGAGGAAATAATGGCAATCAACCAAAAATAGACTAAGTTATAAATCATGTGAAAATGAATGGCTGTATTCAGTCGGAAAAGTTTTAACAGACTTTTGCAATTAAAAAAGAACTTGAACCACACACGTCACTTCACCGAAGATGTCCTTTTTGCTGAGCATGGTAGAGCCCAGAACCTTCCCCGTATGCTAAAGGCTGATGGTGCAAGTAATGACAGTAAACTACCTCACCTGTGTTGCCAACTTTGCCACACTGTTTGTCAGGACTTAAGTGAGGAAGCTGTTTAATCTAAATGCTAGGTGAATGGAAAACTGACTAAGTAGATGGGCACAATTTTCCTAGGGAGCTGGTAGGATCTCCAATATGAAAAGAACACTTCGAAGAAAGAAGGTAGGAGACACATGCTGACAGAACGCACTCCTCAACAGCAGTATTTGTACACTCACAGAAATGTATGTGATTCTCCACTGGAGGATATATTCTTTTAGAATTGGCCTAAATTGGGAATCACAACCTGCTACCGTTGATCATTTGCTCTGTTTCAGTGACTGAAATGGTTTATCCAGTTTCATATTTGCTCATAACTTACATAATGCCAAACTGAAAAAAAACCCACTACACAATAGACAGTATTAAAACCACAAAGTTTGTGAAACACATCCTTGGAACTCGAAAGTATAAAGTTACACCATCACATGTCTCCCCTCCTTTTCCATACGAGTACTGTCCCTTTCTGTCATTTGTTGTATAAGGCAGACCTGCTCTAGTCCTGAATTACTTGTTCATCTGTCTCCGATTTCCATTTCATTTATAGAAGTTGGAAGACATGGTAAAATTATATAGAGTATTGTGGGGGAAAAAGCAACCTCTTGCTCTAGCAAAAAATCAGTAGCTCTGTGGTGTTGGTTTTTTTCCCCAGGCTCTTAACTGTATTTTTGGTTTCTGTGAAAACTCAAAGCATTGATTTAAATATAGAAAATCCAAGTTTTCTGAAATTAGCAAAAGCTTTTGACCTCCATGTCTTTGTTTTTTACTTTCTTATCTGTGAAATGGAAATAGTACCCTTCCATCTCACAGGAGCATTATGAAAGCACAAAAATCAAATTAATGTCTGAAAAACACCCATACATTGTATTGATGAGAACTACATAATAGACAACGAAGTGATTAACAGCTCCTTCCTCAGATCAAAGCCCAAGTGGTATCCAGTAAGCCAGTCAGATGAACAGCAATTAACAGTAAAGATTAAAGGAAATATTGAACCTCTATTCATTGGGTGAATTAAATTATCTCGGTGTACAAGACAAAGCATGGAGTCTATGTAAAAATAGCATATGTTTGTGCAATTGCACCGTGTCAGAATCCACTTACACAGGGAAGCCCGAACAAGGTTGTACTGGCAACATTAATTTTGCAATGGAATAAGTTTTAAGTGCCTGCCTTTGCCATCCTTAATTATATATTGCAATTTCTTTCTGGGCATATTTAGTCCAAAATTACAATTACCTTCAGTAATCACTCGCCATTTTTTCTGTCTGCTATTCCAGATAGCTATTCAACAACTGTGATCTTCTCAAAGTTGTTTCATTTGTATTCTCTCTCAGAACAAAACCAGCAGTATGCAATTCTGGCTTCATTACCTAATGCACTGCAAGTAGTTTCCTCTCTCATCACATTTTGTTTCTGGTGGCCCTGCACATGTGTACAGAGCAGCAGAAACAATTGATTAACATGGTGATAGTTTCTAACAAGATATAATCAGGAAAAGACACTGTAACAATGAGACACTGCCTTCCACCCAGCAACTGCAATGTCACACTGAAGAACAAAGCAGCATGAAATAAAGCTGGGCATTTCTTTGGAAAATATGTATTCCACTATATGAACTATGCTGATTGATAGAACAAAGTGTTCTATATCTGAACAGAAATGTTCTCATGAACATGCTCATAACACTCACACAAAAGAACAACACATGTTAAATAGGCAAATCAAGTTCATGATGCATAACACCACTTAAATCCTCACTATGCCCTACTTGTCCAGAATTTATTTAGGAAACTCAGATCATCTGTCACCTCACACTTACAGAGTGCCATTTACTTTATACAAAATTAAAGAAGCAAGGGAAAGAAAATGTGTTATTACGTTTCCACTCCTTCAGTACCAGAGCTACCTTACGCTGCTCCGGTTCTAAACTATTCGCACCTTTTATCAGCAGTACATGATGATGGCTTCCTATAGGTTTGGGTTTCTGTATACCACTCTGTAAAAATGCAGTATACATCAACAACACTGCCTTTAACCCTCAGCCTGCCTGCATCCAGTGCTAAGGAAGGGAGATTTACAGTCATAATGTAGAAGAGACCCTGAGCCATCTGAGCACTTGGGGATTTTTGCATGTTGGAGAGTTTGGGGTGGTTTTCTGTGCCTATTTGTTTTCCTCAACATTTCAGTTAAAATGCTTATTCTTCGGTAAAATATCAGTATAATTTTATTTTCTCCAAAAAGCATAAAGATTTTAATCATAACATTATGAAAGCATAGGAGTTACCTTTTAAATTAATGCCCTAAAGTGCAGTTCATTCTTCTTTAGCACATTACAGGGAAAGTTTGCCATGTGGCATGTAACTTGCTGAGGAATAAGCCCTTTCTTGGTGTTACCACATCTATTCATGCAGTGTTCTGAAAACATTTTACCCCCAGTCCATACAAATTATAAGCTATCCACATTAAGGGAAACTGTATTTCACAATACCATAAACAGATTAAGTGGTGGATAACTCGGTTAAGAGGCATTCAAACAACTGTCGTCATGATACCCAAGAAGATGGTTAGATACACAGATCATGGGTTTAAACAACATCAAACTGTAGCAGGAGGTACCTGCTAGAGGCAAAACTTAAGCTGCTAGGTAGGAGACATTCCTGTTGTCATGAGTATGTCCAAACATAGAGGAGTAGATTGTACGTGACCAAAAGGAAAGTACAGATAGGACAGGGCAGCAGTGTGGAAACTTTTGAAATGAAGGGATCTGTATGGGAGAACCTGGGTTCATACAAACCCAAATAGGGCAAAGCTTCTGGTACTTTAAACTGCAGGAGGAGATGGAGGCAGTAATTGCACTAAGACCAGAAAATGAATGAAAATGGGCTGTTGCATATACCAAGCAACTAGGAAATTTTCCTCTAGGAGCTCATGAGGAACTGCTGGTGTAAATTTGGAACAGTTTCAGTATAGTAGCAAAGTTGGACTTTGATTCTACTTAGTCAGCAAGACAATTTAAATATCCACCACCAAAGCAACTGGAGTATGTATAAAAGATTATAAAAATGGAAGGAAATTTCACATTAAAGAAATATCCAAATAGTATCCTTGGGAGGGGTGCCATTTAAGTTAGAGGGAACAGATGTATCCATAAAGGGGTTTTGGTTTTAATTATAAAGCTATAATGGCATGTTTCAGAAGCTCCAAGAGTAATTATTGCCATTTCACATCTTTGATACTTGCTGTTTTTTCAGTAGCTGAAATTTACTTATGTGCAAATTCTGTTTCTCAGTAATCCTTTTATCAACTCACCAATTTACTAACCTACTGTTGACCAAGAACCAGATGTTCCCATTTTGAATTATTCTGGACCCAACACTCTCTGCTACATCAAAGACTTTAGCATTTATGCTCTGGTGTATTTTCTTCAATTAACATTACAGCTTGTGGTATAACTATAGCCAAAGAGCATAACAGTGAGGAAGATCAGAGCTTAGCTGCAAAACTGAGAAATGCTAAAGACAGTTCTGTAATCTCACAGCAAGCTTTACAACACATGGCTTTCTTCATATGCTCTGACAAGAGACCTTGAGTCAACAGATATTGGCCCCTCCCTCTGGAACAGCAATTATTTACCATGAATAAGTCTGGTGTAAAAGTCTCCTGTCATCAGCAATTACATGCCATGCTTTTATTGCTGTCTTCTGTTCATCCTGGAAGTGGGATGGAGTGAATCAGACTTCTTACGGCTTGTGAACAGGTATTAGACATACACAGTACTACAGGTTATGGTTTAATCCATCCATGGATAACTTGTGGGCTTTCCATGACAGGGAAGAGCCAGGGCTTGACAGCAGGTGAGCTCTCACACAGACATGAAAGAGACTAAAGGTGGAGCTAACAGTAACTGCAAGAGTGATTCATAGTCATAATGTGGAAGAAGAAAAGATTAAGTTCTGCAGAACAAAATTGATGGATCTTAGATCTATAAAATTCAGAAATCCACATATAAAGTTTGAAGATGGTTTGCTGTCACGTATTTTAAGTAGTGTGGCTTGATGGTGTAAATTAGTTAAAATCCGTGTCCTGAAAACGTCAGATTATACACACTATATATTCAGCAAATCTTGTCACTGTCTACTTTTTCTCCATCTGATGCAAAGCCTTAAAAATATGTATATGCTGAAATGCACAGACATATTTTAAAACCTGCACAGAATTTGCTACCAAACAAGGGTCAGAGTCTGGAAGGAAAACCTTGGCAGGTTTTCTTAATCTGCTTTGATGTTTCTGTATCTACCAAATTCATTCACAAAGAAAGGACTAACATAGCATACCTGAGTAAACCTCACCCTGAACATCTCTGCTGGAAAGAGGTGCCCCAGAACTCCTGAAGCAGCAGGTTAATACACTTTATTTGGTTCTTTTCACAAGTGATACATGAACACAAGACAATAGACATCTCCAGTAAGTATTATTCTGGAGAGATATATTAAATGCAAGCTGCTTATGAATTATTTTATCTCCCATCTGAGTTGAAATGTAGTCATTCTTCTTTACTTTTACTTTCTTATGAACTGCAACATAGAAAAGGAAAGATGAGCAACTAATACTCTGAGCAGCAAAATTAACTTGGCCTTTTGTGAGTTTGTGTATCATGCTTGATATATCCAGCTCCCTCGCATCTCTACAACCCTTTACAATTCCTCAATCTCCAGCTGTCTCATTCTTCCTTCTTTTTCCTAAACTCTCATCCCATTCCATGTATATTAACAATTTCTTTTTAGCTCTCTGAGTGGCATATACTCTGCTCCAGTTTGCAGCTTGACGTACATTGCCTGGTTAGCTGCCTGCTGCTTCTTGATTCTTGGAGAAGCATTGCCTCTAAATTAATGGCAAGCAAAGCAAATAGCTTTGGAGGCTGCACATGTCTGAACCAAGGTAATGCAGACCATCACAGGACCTCAGATTTACGCCTTATTGTCAAATGTGGCTGAAATGGAGACACAAACATAGAAGTTAAAGATGGGCAGGAGGATAGAAAGGGATGAGGAACAAACAGCAGTGATCAGGAAGCTAAAGGAAAAGACTGCATAAGATACAGAATATCAGGCAAAAAATTAATTCTTTTCAGAACATCAGCCATAATGTCTGTCTGATTCTCCAGAAATGTAAACCTACACAGGCACAGATTAAAACAGAATGAAAAGGAAAGCATTTCTTGGTATTTGTTTTCTTGTACTAATTCTTCTTCATGATTCTCCACACTTTAAAATTGCTAAACGGAAAGTAACTTCCTCCCCCCACCCCTTCCATCTGAAGACTTTCAGGCAAGTATTTGAATTTAACTTCAAATCTCTTCCACTTGAGTAGCATAACTAGGACACAAGTATATGCTGAAAGGCACATTTATAGGTAAAATGTGTCATTCTTTAAGCTAGGATGACATGGTCATTGCTTCCCTGAATTAACACTTTGGTCAGATAGTGGAAAACTTGAAGCCCAGTAAAAGAAATAATCAGTTCTGAAATAAAAGTAGTGACAGGTATTTGAAGTCTATTGAAAATTTGCCATTGTCTTCTATGTAGTTCAATGTTTACAAATTCACATTCAGATGGGTTTTTTTCAGAGAGAATTATAGAGATAATACATTTTTCTTTACGCTTATATTCTTGATAAGGGTTTTCAACTGAAGTTACAATCAAATCCAATAGACTAGCTAGCTTACAAAAGGCTCTAATTTTATACATTTTCAGAACTGTGAATTCTGACTGAATGCCAGATGCTAAATCAGTCAGAATGCCTCTTTAATGATTGCCAATTGAACAAGAGATCTGTTCAAAATGGTTTGAAGCTCTCATCTGCACACTGGCTGCTCATTCGATTCGATACCAGCACTATATTACTAAAATTTACAGCAGTTTTCTATTTACTACAATTCTAGCAGCATTATATTGCTAGCTCCTGAACTCCATCAGGAATTAACACCCACTTGTGCTATTAAACTTTAAGGATAGAAACATTATCTTGCCTTAAAGTCAGTAAAATTAAATCATACACAAATAAACAACATGTTATTTGAATACTGATTCCAAACAGTTTAATATTTTCTTGCTGATGTGCAGAGCAAGAAGGGCTGTGTTTTGGTTAAGTGTATTTTGGTATATTCAGGGAACACTGAAGAACACAAGAATGAATTATCTTACTAGTGCTGCCGCACTGGCTGAAGGTAACTGAGACGTCTGGCAGGACAGAGAGGGAGAGATTTAATTTTGCCCAAATCTGAGACAAACAAGCCTTTTATTACAACAGAATAATTGCATATGTGTACTTAAAAAGTAATCTATGAAAGAGCCTTCCTGCAGATAAACCAAATAAGTAACAAGATCTCCTGTCCCTTACGTCTGTTATCTGTAATTGTACAGAAAGACTCATCTCAAGATTAACAAATACTTTAAAAATAAGGTCCAAAAATACTTATATGAAGAGAGTTTTATCATACATTTTATGAATGTATTGCAAGACATCATCTTACAATACACTGTGTAAAATATATGCAATCATTGTTGAACATTTACCCTAAAGTGACTTTTCTAAGGCCATACGGTAAGGGAGAACCAAGAATAAAAAGAAGCAGGAAACCCATCAGTCCAAACCGACAACATTAAACAAAAATGTTAACATTACCCCCCAAAATTTTAAGTTCTGACAAAAATACTTGGAAAGCACCAAACCAAAATAATTAATTTAGGTGAAAAAGTTTACCGGAAAGAAAAGAGAAAAAATTGCTTCAGAAATGTGAAAGCATCTAAATTATGGGATGTTTTTAATTAGAAAATCTAACTACTTTCTATTTCCTCTAATTGGTAGTGTCCACCAAAATAGCTGGTGGCTGATATGCTAAAACTGTAACCCAAAGTATGTGCTGGGAGGGCATATACAGCATATTACTGAGGAATTTAACGGGGAACTTGAGCCTCACAAACAAATATTCTGCAAGTAATTTCTGAATTCTTTCTATCTACACGAGAAGGCTACTTCAGAAGCTATCACTGCCCATTTTACTACACCTAAAATGCCACAGTTCTCCATTTCCAAAACTCAGTTTCAAACTACTCACTTCCAAGCAAAGGAAGAGGAAACAGAGCAATGTATTTTCTGCACCTGAATTGGCCAGAGGAGCAGTGGGAAGTGCTTCATCCTCTCCCAAGATCAGGTACTGCTTTTTTACTCACAGCTTACACAAAGAACTATGATTCTGAGACTTAAAGCATGTGAAATTTTTTGCCCATGTCCTACAGAACCTGCATATCAACAGTAGCAATGGAAACAACTGCATAATCTTACCTTGGAAACAGTCCATTTCTTCAAAGTTAATAATGAGCAAACGAGGGTTTTAGCTTTTGAAGAGTCTGTAACTTGTGAAAATCTTAACTTCAGCCTCTAAGTAAAATTAATAAAATAAATAAATACAGTTACAGAAAGAAAATCTCTTTCAGTGCTTTGGTAATAAGTGGTGTAGTAAAGTAATGGAATTTGTTCTATCTATTTAACTGCTTCTAATTCAATCTATTCCCATTTTCTCTGTTCTGTAAATGCAGATTGCTGGGTGGTGTAAAAGGGAGTTAATTAGCTACAAATACCAAACAGTACCCAAATAAAAAAGGATCATTATTAACATACAGTGAACAGCTGTGCCATTTGAGAATCTGCTTTTGTTTCTAACAGTGCTTCTATACAAACATTTTCTAGGTTGGAGAAAGCTCTTCACTTGACATGACTCTTTTCCCTGAAAAACAAATTTGTTCTATGCATGAAGAGCTATGGAAGGTCAAAGAAGAAATTAGCTATATTTTTCTAAGGCAAGAATTGAGTTTATATTAGATTGCACTAATAATAATTTATTCACTAACAACAACAAAAGTAGTGCTGTAATTGAGCAAGTTGGTGTAGGAAGTGATGATTAGGTTGTGATAGAGACTACAGATGTTGCTGGATGCCTTTTTACTTACTATTATCACAATTTTAAAAACATGACTTTATTTACCTCTCCCACAAAATTTAGAGCTATTGAAAAGTATCAGACTGCAGAGTGTAAGACTCTCACGCTTCCTCTGTGGAAATGTTGTGAGCATGAATCAGGAAAGACTATGAAAAAGCAAATCCTGAGAATTAAGATTCCTGGAATATCACATACCAGTCTACCCTCTATTTTTAGAAGTGACTGATTATGCAGAAATCTGATGCTAACCTGAAATTAATAAAATACAAACTGTCCCATCAATAAAAGGTGGAAGCTTAAACCAACATAAAAGAAGCTATCAGAGCTTTAATTTCCTATGTTCGCTGATATCCTTGACTCCTGAAACTTTCATCACGGATATCGTAGTAACGAGATCCAGCTTACGCTACTGAAATTGGATCTGAAATCCAGACATTAAGAAATCACACAAACAGATTTCAAAATACCCTGGAGTCATAGATCCCATTGGCTGCCACATGTCTGGAGTCATAATCACTCTGCCCATTCCAAATCCACCACCAGTATCAAAACCTATTAAAGATTAGTTTCAATCCTATTTGAGAATCTGCTTGAAGACTGGCTTTTTGTGGGTTAGGTATAAAACTATCTGGAACTGAACAGAATATTGCAGATTGTCTCACCAATAGGGACTGTATTTTCAAGTCTTTCAGCTGCAGCTACTGGCCTGCATTACGAAACTGAGATGTAGAAACTTCTCTGTTGTATAGCCAAATTTCTATGACATCCAGCCATAATGTCTTCTGTCTTTGGTGCTAAATTGACTTTGTGCATCAGCAGAGGGAATTCTGAATATAAGGTTGTTGATTTAAAGCTACAATTTCAGCAGAGATTATAGTGATTCACCTGCACTGTTCTGTTGATCTGAGCAGATTGTTCATACTCACAGTGCAATCAACACATACCCACAATCATTGATATGCTAGGCAATGCTTCCCTAATCCACAGAAAATAAAGATCCTGTGAGACTGTGTGGGGCTTAGCTGCCAGCTAAAAATTCAAACAAAAAGTCATCAGATTCACATGGACTTCAGCTGTCATAACAGGTCCTATATTTGAGACTTATTCATATGGAAGTTTCCTATTTTTTTTGTACCAGACTGAGAATTTTGAAGTTATGTGAATTATTTTCAGACAAGGAAGACCCTTGTTGCAGGATTTTTCTTAGCCGAATTTGGTGTTAAGACTTCTTAAAGTATCCTTAAGTTAATTACAAATGTACAAACTAGAACCTGTTATACATTATCTCCCCCTGGTATTTGTAGTAAGTGTCCACGTGAACCTGAGAATGTCAACAGAATGTCAGTGTAATAGAGATCTCACTTATTAGTAAAATGAATAAAGAATGAAGACATTATCAGATGCCTGTTTTAATGGACACTTTTGACAATTTTTTCATTGATGGAGAAAAGATTTCATCAGTCTATTAGTATTCACAGGATTTACCCACACAGCTCTCCCATGTGAGACTGAAAGAGTTTACCCTTGAGAGATGATATGGTAAAGGTTAATATCGCCCATATGTGGGATTTTACTGTAATGCCTTTACAAAAACAAACTGTGGATGTCAAACCAACCAACCAGGAACTGCAAAAACAATACCTCTGTTTTCCCCTCCTAGATATTTTCTTTCCTGCAAAAAACTGTCATTCAGGTACTGGAAAAAATTGCTTTAAGGAAGCATGTCAAACTTCAAACCCCCTAAACTGTAATACTGTAAAGGAAAGCAAACACAGTGCAGCAAACCAGAGGATGCAGCATTTTTAAAATGCTCTTTTTCCAATGGTCCCCTCAAGATTCTTATAATGAAGGTGCTGCTTTTTTTTTTTTTTTTTTACCATTTTTGTCCCATATTTTTGCAGTTATTGCATTATATCTGTATGAGACACCACAATATTAGAACTGATTCATGGCCTTAATTTCCTTTTATTGACATTAACACTTTTCTAGAGGCCCCAGAATGCACAAAATGCCTCTAGAACTGAATAAGCTGTGATTAAACTTATTACTGAAACAGTTTCAGATACAACTGAAAGTGTTACTTGTGGTTTTAGAAGTGTGCCATGAGTTATCCCTTTCTTAGGCTGGCATTGATTTTTGAAACCTAGCAGAAGAAAACAAGAGATTTGTAATAAATGACTTTCAGGTTCAAACCTGAACCAGAAAAAAATTCAAGACACGGTATGAGGTTCACCTTTTAATTCAGACGTTTAATTAGTCATTATGTTATTACTCAACTTTCAGAACTGTAGACTCAAAATAAAATCCTACAAATTCCATAGCTCTTTGACTCATTTGTATATTTTTGCACCACTGATGAAAGGCCCAGGAGTTAGCACTTTGCTGACTATTTGTTATGGGAATGAGAGTAGAATTTCAGCCCTCAAACCAAGCTGCACTGTAAGTGCAGTGTAGACACAGAAACATGTGTAGACACAGAAACATATGTAGACAGAACATAAGGAGTCACGAGGAGCAACTGCCAAGCAGGGGGATACATGTTACTTTTTGACCCCGAACTGCAATTTACTCTTTGGTATTTTGATAGCACAGTAGGTTAGGAAGAAACTAAGCAAGAGAAAGTTTTGCCCAGGGCAAAACCAATTTGAAAGTTCAGAATACAAAAGGAAAACAATATTTTACTGCCTTTACAATCATAATTGTTAGAAAATAGAAATGGACAAAAAGGGAAAAAGAGTACAAGTCTACTGATGAGAAACACCATAAAAAAGCATAACGATTTCTACATGACACCGACAGCATCAGCATTTGCAAGTTTGCAGCCCAACCTGCAGAGTGTCATAGCGAAAGGAATTCTTCTATGTTTACATCTGTGTTATGTTTAGTTTTTTACCTTAAGCTGTGTTTATATTCACATTGCTGTGTTTATGCTTACTTTGTTACGTTTCTGTTATGTTTCCACCTGACCTGACAAGGCAAAGCTGTTCTAGCATGAGGACAGTCAAGTACTGGAGCAGGTTGCAGGCAGGACCCTTTCCAGGGCTTTCAGGATGTAGCTTAGTAAAGCAACCAAGTCTGGTCTCATAGCTGATGCTGCCTGAAGCAGAGGCTAACTCTCCTTCCTGTCTGAATTATCCTACGATTTTATGTTAAATATTAAAACCTTGAATTTAGCAAATAAAAGTGATGTCTAAAGACGAAAGGAGATATAGGAAAACCAGAAAGATTGAAATATAGACAATTTTTTATGTAGGAAAAACCCAAGACTGAAGTATGTAAGAATTACTAGATGACACGGACTTAAATCTTTCACATCTCTGTATAAAACTCTGTACACATTTTATAAACCTGGCATTTACATAGTGATAAAAACTGGAGGCAGTCTAAACTATATTTATTCCTGGTAGCGGATTACATAAAGAAATGACAGATCATAAAATCATAGAATGGTTTGGGTTGGAAAGGACCTTAAGATCATCTAGTTCCAATCCGCCTGTCGTGGGCAGGGACGCCTCACCCTAGACCATGTCACCTAAGGCTCTGTCCAAACTGGTCTTGAACACTGCCAGGGATGGAGCATTTACCACTTCTTTGGGCAGCCTGTTCTAGTGCTTCTTGTTATATCTAACCTGAACTTCCCCTGTTCTAATTTGAACAGAAAAAAAGAAAAGCCCAAGTACATCTACTGTACATGTACTTTTTTCTACAGAAGAACTGAGGAAGGGTCCATTAAAAATACAGGACTAGGCTGCAAAAACGGACAAACGAGTAAGTTCCTTTCTATTACTGGAATGGTATAATGACTAACAAGTTTTAATATCACTCAGCAGCTCTATGGAACAAAATGAATATGAAATCAACATGATACAAATTTCCCTAATGATAGCAACTTATGTTCCTTTCTTTTGGGACTGGAGAAATTCAGACGTGTTTCAAAAGCCATTTAACAGAAATTTTTCAAGCCCTTTGGGAAATGTAAACTACATTGGAAACGCAATGTAATTATTAGAAACGCGTGTCTTATGAGAAAACATAAGGGGAAATACAGGTTATCACATCACATGAAGGGATGCTCTAATAGCCCTCTGAGCATGTGAGTTGCTTCTACTGCAGATAGTTCCATTATCGCAATACACATGGATTACTAACAAACAGATAGTGCTGGGGAAAAATTAGATCTTATATAGTTTAAGAATTGCATTTGGATAATGATATATCAAGTGGGATGAACTGATCCCATTATAAAATAGCTGCCTATTTAATTAGCTGTGTTCTGAACATTTGGTGTACTTGTATTTTAGTCAATATACTCTGTAGACTCAAAATTACCTTGGTTTTAAATAACACACATGCGCTAGAACGTTCGTTGCTTATCTGTGGATCAGAGAGATCCTTAGTGCACAAGTTCCTGTGAAGAAAAATGTGAAGATTCACACTATTTCTTTCTTCCTTACTAACCTAATGCAAGAAAATACCCAACATAATTCATCACACTGGGAAGGATCAGTGCAGGAGTTAGAGGACTCAGGAGAAATAAGGTCATCTACATAGAAGTGACATCCATGTAGCCCTCTACGATTAGTGTTTAAGACAAGGCTGGTGTCCTGTATCTCTGTGAAATATAATTTTCCCCTATTACTAACACCAATTCTATAATACTTCCAATCCAATTTACAGTTATATGTATATCTAACTTTAGAAAAAAGCACAGCTTTTTTGATGGTGAATGACAAGACTTGTTCAAGCTTCTATTCTTTCAAGGGTTTCCTTCTAGATTTTTTCTTTTTTTTTTGGTACTAGTGTTATTTTTACTAAAATAATTCTTCTTTGGCATTTTAATAAAAACCTCAAAGCTGGTGCTTGAGTTGTTCTGTGCTCCATGTAGAATATCCTGCAATTCTTTAAAAGAATTTTACAGTTTAAGAGAGTGATGGTGTGTATGTCAATGATTCATAAAATAGCTTTTAAGGAAAATTGGAAGCCCACAGAACAAAAATAAAAGCATCCTCAAGTGAAATGAAAAAGCAATAAATTAAAACCTTTCTACAAGTCTTTCTCTTCATATTTTATTTCTTATTCAGAAAATCAGCAACTCATGGATTTTCACCTGTAAAATATTGCTGCAGGAAATTGCTCAGTATGAATTATAAAGAGAACAGTTTAGTTAATTAAAAGTTTGACTAAGTAACAAGTTACTTAGACAACTAAATCCCAATTTCAAAATAATTTATCCACTTAGCCTGTCTCATGAAAAATTAATGGGAAAAGACTCATGTAGATTTTAAATCACTTTTGCAGATATGGTTTGATTGGGTTTAAATGCATTTTACTGAAATTCATTTGATTTTTTTTTTTTAGCTAAATAATACTGTATTTAAAGGCTTTTTAACATTATGTCACCATATTCTGAACTGTTCCATGGCTACCAAAAACAAAATGTTGCAAGACACAGCCTAATGACAGCATCTAATTGGCATCGGTGTATCCAGAACACCAGTTAAGGAACAGTACAGTCCTCCCATTTCTTGAATTATCTATAGCACATAATGTCTTCACTCTGGACAGAATTTTTTTGCTTAGTAAGTTCTGCTTGCTCTAGGACTTCCACTTGCATCCTGCAAAGAATCAGTCCTGGTATGACAGAAGTGTCACAGGATTCCAGGAGCCCTCTGTTAGCCCTGTCCCCAGTCATTGTCCCTGCCTTAGGCTCTTCAGCTTATCGTAAGTTTTTCACTGGTCTCCCCATCTGTTTGTATCCTAAATGAGAATATTTATCTTCCAGTTCATTTTTTTTGCAGTATACAATGTTCAAAATTCTGTAAAAAGGAACAGAATTGGCTTACTTCCCTTGATTTAACTGCAAACTGCAAAAGCCTGCTTGCAGCCAGCGTTTTCCTACTGGAAGACATCCATTGCCTCAAATGAAATGCTGTGCAAGCCTTCTCCAGTTGTTCTTCACACTTCGTGAAAGCTCCACTGTTCTATTTCTCACTCAAAGTATTCCTTGGTTTGTTGTTATTCTGGCAATGTGTGATGTTTCACTTGGATTGCAGAATTATTCTGCAATAAGAAAGGTCCCAAACACGAAGGCTCACTATTTCAGACTGACTAATGAGCAGGAACAGGGGCAAAGAGAGCAAATATTTGATAACTCAAAGTGCTTGTATCTGTGTGTACATATGTATATATACATATATATGTGTATTTGTAAAATAGATATGAAGCCAAGAAAACTGCTGTCTCTACCGAACTGACTGAAACAAATTTCTTTTCTAATATTAACTTTTAAAGAATTTTCATTATGATCTTATTAAGTGCAGTGATTTTCTAAACCATTAATAAGAAGGGTACTTGGCTGTGGTGGGAACGTACAGCTAAAGAGCAAGGCTCAGAGAGGTTTGCATGCACCCAAGGCTGAAATACAAAGCAGCAAATACCCATACAATTTCCATGGAAATTTTAGGGCTTGTTTCCTTTTTTTTCTTTTGCCCTTAAAAATGTAACACGAGTATAAAGGAAACACTTCAGCATGGGAAATCTTTCAAAGAATGAAACACTTCTCATTTTGCAGATTAATCTTAAAAACATGAAGAGTTCAATCATATTGAATCAGAACAGGAAAAACAATCACAGTAGATCTGCATTAGCATCAAACAATACAAGATAAAATAAAAAGAAGCCTCAATCTCTCTCAGAAGAGTATCTCACCCCACCCTTTATGAAGTCCCCTATGTCAAGGCCACAAATACAGTGGGACTCATATTGCATTCCTTAATTATCTCCTGACCATTTAAAAATCTTGTTAATCTCATGGTTTGTGAGAATACAAACATCTACAATTGCTGGTTCTTTGCTTAAAACCAGTTTTGTTATGAAAAAATCCCAGATTTCCTTTGACCAAAGCTGAAGCTAATGAAGGTCTGCAAGGATTCATCAGAACAAGTTTCTGTGAGTACTGTCATAAATTAAAATGATCTCTCATTGTTTCAGGAATGTCCCAGATATAATAAAAGCATTTGTGCTACAACTGCGTTACACAAAAACATGCGTAATATCTCAGCCATATCTAACCAGTTAATCTTTATTTTTAACAGATGAAAGGCATTGGCATAAAAGCTGAATTTCTGCCACAGTTTTGTCTTTCAAAGCATTCTGAAGCCAGAGGAGACTGCAACAGAAAGTCCCTATCATCTCTCAGTGCCTAGAGATTACTTCTGAGAACAGCATTCTACACTCTATGTTAGCTTTTCATTACATTCACTGATAGGAATAGAAATAAAACATGGTGATTAAAAGGCATGATTACAAATAAGGCAGATTCTTCTTCGCTGAATTGGGCTCCAAGCATGAAAGTTAAAAAATACATGATTAATTAATATTACTTGTACAAAGTTATTTATTTTAATATATTTATTTAAAATATTTAACCAGGAAATTACCATCAAGATTAAAAGAATTACACTTAGCCTACAGCAACAATGTGCTAACATTTCCAGTATCTCAAGGCTAAAAATTTACATTAGGAATAAAATGAAGCATAGTGAGTATCAGCAAGCAAGGAGTAACATATATGTCATTGAAAAGGAAGCTTTTATTATGGATGTTAGGAGGAGAAGACCCGCACACGTGAAGGAAATAAGACAAAATGTAATTCATATGAGGGAGTAAAGGCACTGTTCAGTGTCTCCAAAGCAATAAATACATGAAAATAAAATGCAAAGCCTTCTGGCATGTGCCACATAGCACTAATGAGGAAGGTGGCTCAGAATGCAGTATTTTAACTAGGTACCCTGAACTTGAGTAAAACCTCTATCTTGAAAACGATAATTTCATCAATGAATCCTTTTTGCTCATGCCATGTTTGTGCCCCCTCTGTGACACTCTACTGGCTAATCTCAGCATGCAAGTCATTGGAAAGCCAACAGGAATGCTGGCAAGAGCTGACAAGCCCTCCTAAAGGTAAGTAATGTTCGGCAAACTGGCGTTTGCCTCAGCGCTCACAGGATTACAGGCATGAGTTTCTGGCTCCTTTTCTGCGATCTGGAGAAAGACTTCATATTCACACTGCCTAAAATGTAAGTATTAAAATGTACTCACTACTGCACGCTGCAGTCAGAGGGGGAGTGCTCGTGGTCTGCATAGTGCGGGTACTGCTCTGCTCCAACGTTAACAAAACCACTAATGAGCAGTAGGATGAAAGTGATAAGGACAGTGAAGTAATGCTGAAACTCCCTTGGAAACTGATAATAACTGGAATTACTGTGCAGGAACTAAGGCAATCATATCTTATACAATAGTATAAAACTGTAAAACTATAATAAGTCTTTAAGCCTTTGATAAGAAATAGCTTAGATTCAATTGTATTTTCATACAATTTGTATTTTGAAATTGTATTTTTTCAGACTGAAGATTTTAGACAATGAAGAGAGAGTGAAACTTGTACACAGTGAAAGAGAAACAGGAATACATTTCATATGAGTTACAAATGCAAGAATGTGATTTGTAGATAACTGGTAATGAAGCCCCATGGGCAAGATATTACTATAAAAGGACCATCAATATATTTGGACACATATAAGTAAAGTTTGAAATTGTTTCTGTTTATTTGGCTACAGACTCTTAGAACTGCAAGTATATTGAAAACACAGCAAATTCAGAGCTCTCACTGAAGTCACCGGGAGTTTTACAGGGGCTTAGAAACAAAGGATCAGCCTCCCTCTTTTGCAAATAGTTTTGCGAAAGATATAAAATACAATTCCACTAGACAGAAATACTATAAATACTTCAATTTTCATACAAGCCAATAAGCGTTTCTGGTCTAAATAGGTTATGAAGCCAGTCTCTATGGTTCGCACTTCTCAACTGGCACACAAGCTTACAGTTTTCTGAGTATAGTTTACAAAAGAGTTAACCTCTTGAAGTTAGTTCAATTGCAGATTCAAACACACCGAGCCCAGTAACTTTTCCACAAAATGTCACATACTTCATGTAAGATTCACCATGTGCTTTTCTACTTTTTCATTGTTGGCATATGCAGAATAATCCAGTTCCTCACAGATTGCCCATGTAGAACTCGCAGCGTAAGAAAGATGGAAACCTGGACCCATTAAAAAATAATTTCAAAGTAAGATAATTATTTTTACTTCTCTCACTGTTGAGAAGATCACTACTGCATTAAAGCTGAACTATGTAACTGCTATTTGGCAGTTTCCATAATCTACATGAAGACCCAACTCATTTCACCCTTACCACCCTAGGTCATGATGAACATGCCAGTTTCTTTTAAAACACAGCACAAAAATCCCAATTTAAACATAGATATAAATTATTAAGTAGCTCTTGTATAGCATATCATTTTCTGAGAGTGGTTCTAAATTATATAAACCACTTAACACTTTGGGGTTTTTCTGTCAGTTCTGTGTCCCCTGCCTGGGCTCATGTCATCGTAACACAGCACTGTACTCGGATAGCTTAGAAATTCTGTATTTCAGCTCCTACAACAGGTAACACTAATTATGAAAAGAATGGCTTTGGCATCTGCATTTAACATAGCTCTGAGCATAAAATTTGATTATCCTATATGGGAATACTTGGCATTTATTAATAAAAGCAATACCATTTATATACATCATTTTGGACATGTTTCAGCCTAGCTTTAAGAAAATTTCACCTATTGCAATCTTGTAAATTCTGCTTTATCTCCCAATGTCATCCAGAAGAACTGAGAGAGTAGTAAGAAATGGAGTAGGGAGCTCATAAGAATAAATTGGATTTCTAATTTAAAACTGGAATCAAAACCATTATTCAGTGCTGTATTATTTTATTCTTTTGGAGAAGGGCAAAACCTTTCAGCTTCTAAGTTTATACATAGTTTTCTATTTCCCCTCCCTACTGACAAATAGATTACTTGAGGCCATTTCTCTCTATTAAAGGTTTTGCACTTGACACTAATGTAGCCACTGTTCAAATTAGCCTTTAGGGGAGCACTTTTTAATTCAAGGCAACAGAAGGATTTGCATTTGTTACTTCTTCCTCCCTTCCTCTGTCCCATGTAACACTCTATCTCAGTCCAGCTCAGTCAAGAGAACAAAACATTGTTATGGATTTTTGCTGTTAGTAAACTAAGCTACAAATTTGTGCAAAATCTTTACAGGAACTTTGTAGGTTGAACTAAAAGCTGAACACAAGAAATTTATCATGAGGTCTGACTAAGGAAGGATCATACTGGTAATGACAGACCAGGGGGCACGAAACGTGTACAGAGCACAAAACAGATGTGGACAGGAAACCAACCAATACAGTGATGGCAAATATGCTTTTTCTTAAGAGCTGCCCAACTGCAAATTGGCATCTGCAAAATCCAGACCTATAATTTCTGATATAATACACAGTGAGCTTGACAAGTATTACCTGTAGAATGATATTTATTTAAAAGTGGTATGTGCATTAAAACATAAACATAAAGATGACAGAATTAATGTCATTAATATAGAGAGATATCCTAAAAACGCATAAATTCTTCATGTAAGTATTAGCACCAGAACTGCTATTCTCCCTCATGGCATATTGCATGACCCAACTGTTCCAATCCCAGGCAACTGACCCAGTTGTCTGCCTCTGTTAAGACTTGACTATGAAAGCATGACAGCTTCTAATGATTAGCTGCCAAAATCATGTTTCTTTGAATTTGTTTTTCCTCAGTTCTGACTCAGAGTAGTCATTCCCTTTTTGCCTGCTATCAGCCATCGAAAGGCAAATTTCAGGTAGCAGCAGCTGGAAGCAAACAGTGGGTTGACCATGCTGAAAAACGGTGTGGTTTTTCTTTAAAAACAAAACAAACAGAAATGAGATGTAAGATACTCTCACTAAAACTATATGTCACAAAGTAGAGAGAAAATAATGATTTTTATCAGTAGTGGATACCATTATTAGTGGTTAGGTACATGGAAATGAGCATTTTCCTACAGAAATCTTGTGTAATAAAGACTTTAGAAAGGAGTATCATCCTAGGCCAGTGAAAAACCTATAATGATTGCACAGTAAATCAACATATAGAAAATTGTACCTGCTATCTGACAGCTTGGTTAGCAATCAGGCTGCTGATCTAGAATTTGAAATACTTTGGACACTACACAGATTTCCTTTCCTTGCTCAGCAACTAAGAGATGCAGATGGTGAACATATCTAGGCAACTAATCCTCAATGATTTCAATACAAATTTAGAATTAACAACCTAGATCTTCATCTTTTTTATGACTCATGCTCTGTGAAGTAGGGATACTATCTTTTTCTTGCTTCCTATGTATGACATAATTATACATGATAATATGTATGAATTAATGTATTCATGACTATAAATAACTCCATCTTTGGAAACAGAGGTCACAGAAGCACCCAGGATCAGCAGTTTCTCACTGGAGACCCAGTACAGCTATGTGCAATACGATTTCTTGATTGCAATTCAGAAGACGTACCTCATTCCAAAAGAACTGACTAAACATTTTCCAGTTTCTCCATAAAAAGCGATATCCAAAGATGAGATCAAAGATTCTTTCCAGTTTCTTTCAAAAGGCAGTGCAAGTTAAGAAAATGAATAATGCTTTTGCCTATCAATCTGACATATCAACCCCAAATACACATTCTCCATAAACCTGGTTCCTATTTCCTTCTCTGCCAGAAGCATCTTACTGCACTTGACATAGGGGTATACGCTCAACAACAATGCCAAGGTTGAACTCTTCCATTGCATTAGATTAATTTTTCGAGATTTTTGTTAAAATAAATCACTGGATAAATTCACCACAATACAATAAGCAGGATTATGCCTTTTGTCTCTCATACAAAGCTGATTACAGTGTTGTTTTGTAAGAAATAATAAAGGAAACAAGTTTTGCACACCCTAAAATTACTTGTGTGGGAGTGCAATTATGATACAAGATATCACACATATCCCACACTGCCCTGTTGTTTACCAGTGCTATTGTGAGACTAGTAAGAACAGGTATAAAGGGAATTGTAGAATTTAAGAAAATGCAAATATATTACAGTAATTTCATCTTGATGCCAGAAAGAGAACACCCTGTTTAAAACACTCGAAGCTTTCCTGGTATGTAAAAGAAACTGGGACGTGAACAAGAAAATATCTTACCAAAAAAAAGCTGCATGTTCAATTATTGCAGGTGCTTTTTGTAATTTAATTTAAAGGTCAAATGTAAGACATGAAACGTGCACTGGCTTATCGGATGAGTGCTTTCTACACCACATCTCTTTTTTCCTTTCCTAGCCCTCTTAGTTATTTCATACCTATAGTAATAGTTGGGAAAATACGTTTCTGCTAAAGAAAACTTATTATTATATCAGATTTTTAAGCCAAATGAATGTTTCTTTTATAAAATGTCAAAAGACAAAATTAAACTCTGGTTTTGTAGTTGAAGAGTGGCACTCATTTCTCATAGAACACAGCAACGAGCATCTACAATGAGCACTTAGCTGCTAATTTATTAAAAAATCAGAAACCAACAGCAAATTGTTGAATCTGAAGTGTCATGAAAAGGCACTTCAAACAGGAAACAATTCATTGACCTTTACGCAACAATAGTGGCATGTGTAGCCACTGAAAGTAGTCCAGTCAAAGGTTAGCTAGATCCTCCATGTTAAGAGACACCCTTGTTCCTATGGGAAAACTGGGATCTTTCCATATGCAACATTCATTCAGCCTTGATCCTAAATCTCTTTCAGTTTAATTTATGCTACTGTGAAAATCTATTTTTTATATCAATAGCAATAAATCACAAGCGTTGTTAATGATGACAGCCAAGATGACATCGAGCCATGAACACTCACAGCAGTAAAACTTATTAGGAACAATATAGAAAAACTAACAAAAATAACACCCAAACTCCCCAAAAGCCTGGGTTTTTCCCAGAATTGATTGAATCTCAAGCCAACAGACAGCAGTGCGATGGTGCAATGCACTAGATGGCTGGTGTTATTACTTTTGGGACGAGAGATTTAAGATAACATTTTATTTTCCCAACACTGCAGTGGGTATCTTCCCCCCATTTGTCTCATTAAATTTTCAAGGTTGTCTTTGATTTTTATGCAGGTAGAATGAAGACCTTGTGTGGAGTTCAGGTAAGAGTTGATGAAGGAGTGCCAATGAAAAGAATAGTGGCCTTTAAAGGTAGTGTCCCTTATCCAATGGTCTGCATGGAGAATTACACAAGACATTAAAGAGTTTCAGGAAGCTGTCCTACAGACTGCAGCCACTACTGCAGATTTCACTGACTGCAATACATGGATCTGACCACATGACACAAAAGGCTAAACTCTCTGCTCCCTTATTTTAAGCAAATTCAGTGAAGTGAAATATTACCATTAAACTCTAACAGATAACTCTATAAGTCAATTACAAAAAAACCACTTCCGATGAAATTTGAGATATAAAGATTTCTAGGAAACAAATAAGATCATTTCCAAGTGGAAAACTTCACTATCATTATATTCTTTTGCTAATTACTTTTGCTTTCTTAGAAACTGTTCTGATTTTTCGATTTCAGCTAGTAACCTCAGCAAGATGTGAACTCGGAGAGCTTTGTTATTCTGTTTCTGTGCTCCAACAAGAACATGTCTATATTTTTATTTTGTGAACGCTACTCAGATAAATTACTGGATTATTTAACTGAAAGGCTGCTGACAAAACTGATCTGCTTTCCCCCAAGCAGGAACTATACACATTGATGCTATGAAGTGGTGTACGTCCACTGAAATTGAAGGAGTTAGGCCTATTTAGATCAACTGAGATTCTGTATTCCTGTAAAGATAAGCAAGATTTTCCCCCGTGGGCTTTATTGATAGCTCAGAATTATATGCAAAACCTATGATATAAGAAAAACATTCCCTTGGACTTCTTCCTTTAAAAGACCTCTGTGTTCCAAATAGTAGTTCCTTCTGCTCAAAGACTCTTCTCCTTATGCACATTCAGGTTAAAGCCAACAAACCACACTTAGCACAATCCATCTCAGAAAATAAATTTAGCATATCTGTGCATTAATGGCATGGATCAATAGAAGCAGCATATTATAAATCAAAGAAGAAAATAGAAATAAAGCTTAACTACGATTAAAATCCTTAATGCCTTTCATTTACAAGCCATTTATCAGTAACAGTAGGTGTTATAACCCACGTATGAAATTCTATAAGGAAAATTTTACAACACTGTGTACACAACTTGAGGAAAGAAAAAAATTAATTTAAGCTTTGACTAGATTTTGAACAGGCTTCATAATAATTTCCTTAATTATTATACAGCACAAGCAGTAGTAACCCTCCTTTTAACAAAAAAACCCCAGAATTTTTTATATGGTCTGGAAACAGCTGAAGAAAATAAAATTGTCAACATAATTTTTATTCACAGTTTGGAATCAGACTATGGCAGAAGAACTCCATTTCTGAAATCATTAACACCTCCTTGCCTCTTCTCCAAAATGGTTTGTAGCCATTCTTCAGGTTCTTAGTTATAAAATTATCACTATCTAATCTGAGCAGCTTTACTGCTCCATATTCGTAAGCAGGTTAAATGAATGTGGAGATGCAGAAAGGTTATTAACCACCACTGAATTCTCCTCCTGAAAAGCACGGCATCTGTGAGAGCAAATTTTCAACCTTTATATGCGATGAACAGTCTTTACCGGTAACAAGTAATTGAGACTTTGATCAAAACACTCAAAAGGCTGTGCTAACAAGAACAATTTTTAGAGGTAATAGTGATTATGGGAGAGCACAGCTCATGGTTTTAAGATGAGTAAAACCGTGATCTAACCTGAGCCTTGCAGCAATCCAGTGGCAACCACATTTGACTAACCTCCCAGCTTTGCCACATTGAATCCATTCAAACCCCAAATGAACAAGTGTTCCTACAACCTTACTTTATACATACAGAACATTACACTGTATTTTAATGATCTATTCTAAGAACATTGTTTGATGCACTAATTCATATTCTAACACATACTGTCAGATGGTGTTCATCTCTGATACAGAGTAGTGACTTCTGAAACACATCCAAGAGTAACACCTCAAATAAGGAAACAATCTGTCCTTCGATATCCAGACATTTTGTCATGTAAGAAAAGAGAATATTGGGATATTCACCAAAATAATCTGCAATTCCCATCCAGGACACATAAGAACAAATGTGTATTGACACAAGATTTTGCTGATGCCAAGGCAAGAGAGAGCGAGTTCCTCCAGAAAAATCACACTTCTTGATTTATCTAGAAACCTTTGGCCTAGAAGTTGAGAAGAAGATGGAACAATTTTGCTTCTGATAACATTCTTCCTGTGACCTATATCTTCTACTAAGTAATTACAGCAGCCTTGACAAATACGAGTTAAGCAGTGTTGCCATGCCAACGTGTGTCTTTCTCTTTTCAAACATTCTAGTCATAGCAGAGGCATTGAGCTTGGAATGCACTTTCCACCTGTCAAACTACTGTTGGGTTTCTTTTGACCTCAAAATTATGTTAAATGCTATGAATTTCACTTCATATGATCAAGTAGAAGTATTAATAATAAATGTATTTCCATTTCTTGTATAATTTTTTTGAGGCAGAATAGGATCACATAGCAAATTATGTGATCAACATTGCTGATATTCAGTAATAAAACAGCCATTCAAGTTTACTGATATTTCAATGGGAAAAAAAAGGTCATTCGTATTTCTGGTCAAAACACGTCAATACTCAGTAAGTGGCATCCCAAAAGTTTGTATTCGGGTGATCTTTCTCCAGATGAAAAATGAGCAAAAAATGAAAAACATGTGTGAAGCTTTACATTTCGGGATTGAATCTTGCCAAGTATAGCCTTGTAGCACAGTGAATATGGCATCACCATTCCCTGTGACATGGCATGGGTAGCTCTTTGTTAAGGTACCACCTCAGGCCTTGGGACTTGTCAGGCTTTTTCTAGACTTGCCTGGGCCTGCATGGAGACTTGTTTTAACATGTTTATCTGTGGAAAAAACAGCTATGAATAACCTTACTTTTACCTACTTTGTCTTAGATTTTGCTTGGCATTTCATTATTACATGGTTTAATGCTTATTGTCACATATATCTATTTCTGAAACAAATATACAGTAATAATGAACAGTTACTCTGTACAGACTAAACTATCTACAACCCTGAGCCAAACTGCCACAAACAGGAGAAGAGGCATGGGATGTCAGCAGAATTCTTCAAAGCACAATCACAGGATAACTTCAGGGGGCTAAGCAATTCAGTTGACTCAATGGTCAACCAGTGATCATCAAAAAATGCAACTGGACAAAATCAGTTTTAGGAATGAGAAACAGGAAAGCAGCAAGTGTCCAATATATGCAAAACAAAACACACATGGTAAATTCGGAATTCCGTACCAATGCAGAAATAACAAATGTATTAAAATGACCCTGTGCAGAACCTACAGTAACAAGGAAAAAAGCATCAACATTATAGTTCTCCCAGCAAAGGTCACGGGATGCTAATTTTCTATACCCTGTGCCCATCCCATCACTGGCCACAAGATCTAGAGGTAAAGTGGTAGGTAGCAGACTGTTTGTCTATAGTAATTTTAACAGTATATAATTTGACCAATTAGTATCTCCATTACTCAACTAATTATATTTTTAGAGAGTGTTAAGACTCCAATTATCCTAATAATAAAATTTGGGCTTTGCATATAAAGTGTGTCTCCTTTTTCCCCATAAGATTCTGCATGTGAAATTGATGGAGAATTCATGAAACATATTCCATAACTGGATGCAACAAGCATAACACCAGCAAAGGCTATTGATTATTAAAAACTCCTGGATAGGCAGAAACTTCAAACAAGTTTTATATAATATGTAGTCTAATGCAGGCCTAATCCTCGTTTCTAGTCCTTTCCTAGTTTTTTGTAACATATTAATACTGTAGAATTACAGCAGAATAACCTGCCTTAGCCATTGTTTTGGAAAAACATTAATTCCTGCAGCTGTATTAGCAGTGCTCTAACCAGCATTACCAGCAATGGTAAAAAGACACAGGAGAAATTTAAGAGTATTTCTACAGACTAAAAATAGATCATTCTGGATTAAGTATTCACCTGTACATGTAAATAAATCAGCCCGATTTTCAGGCAGGCTTTAAGGGAAATGAAATTAACATAATATGAAAAGAATTCATTTATTCACAAGATGACACAATTATCATACAATCAGCATTCAAGAATCCAAATAAATCAGCATCTTCATATTTATACTTAAACAAAGAAACCCATCTGCCAATGATAGAAGATTCAAATACAATTAATTTATTATAGAACAAAAGGTATCATTCTGACGATTTGAAAATCAGGAACAAGGAAAGCAACAGAACTGATAATGACTCTAATTCATGCTTTGATTACTTTCAGTAGAAATTGCATTATATAAGCCGAATAAAACTAAATGGCAGGTTGTTTTACACACTGTGGACCCACAGGAAGCCTTCTTTCATACAGATTCCTGGCTCGTGATAAGATTTTTTTGATCTCTACTAAGTTCTAAATAAAGCTTTTCTGCATTGCTGCAGCATAGAAGTACAGGAGTTGGAGCACTGCTGGTCCACAGCAGCCCTCTCCCATGTTGATTCTCTGGTGCTAAACAAACCCAGCTGACAGCACAGACTTTATGTAACCCACATGACTAATAGGAGCTCTCTTCTCTACCTAACTGCCCATTTTCACTAAACCTGTAGAAATCTAACGTACTTCAGACTGTAGACAGTCTAGTGATAGTTATCCATGGACTAAAATATGGGGGGTGGTTGCAGAAACACACATATACAAATAAAATGATCAAATAAATTTGGTTTCCTCAGAATAGTAAGGCTAAAGTACATAAAGAGTTACAGGTTTTGGCTGCTTTAGTTACATCTGGTAAAAGTGAATGTAAGCAAAAAATATTTGGTAAGATTTTAATTCATTTCAGAGAGAAACAACTGGATGAAGGCTACAGAGCCTGTAATGAAATTCCTGTGAATGAGAATAGATGAATGAAGTAAAATATAAGCAAGGCAATCTGCAAACAGAACTCTGCATTATGCTCAGGAAAGAAACCTGTTTGGTTCCCAGAAACTTTGATAGTAGAGGAGTTTCCCAATATGGAGAAACTTCAGAAAAAACCCTGTCATTTTTAAAATGCATATAATCATATTAATCACATTCCTTAGCAGTTGGGAAATATAAGTGTGTACTTGGTTGAAACTGAGTCAATTTACAACCAACAGGCTGGGTACAGCCATCAAAGCAATTTACATGGCCCATCATCTTTTTTCCTTTACAGTCCTTTAGACAAGGAATGACACAGACAATGTGATTGGGATGTACCAAGACTGCTCACATTAGGCACCGTCTTACCAGACGGTGGAGAAACCATTGCCCCTGCCCTGCCCATAAAGCTTCAGTAGACTCCATAACAGGTAATTCCTTGCTGTCACGTGAAGGTTTAGGACTTGCATTATGGGCAGCATTTTGTGTTCAGAACAAAATGACAACTTATGCACACACAAAAAACTCTACTGTTTTTAACTGCTTTCAAGAAAGTATAGATCTACCTCTCCTCTACAGCAGCGATGCAGTTTCATTGGTGTTTTGTACTGAAATAACTGTAGGATGCAGTCACATAAACATCTACAACGATGCAACTAACCTCAGTATAAGGAAACACTGAGAAGCATTGGCTTTGTTATCATTCTGTAGCAATCTTAGAAAAAGTAATATTTGAAAGAGGAGGAAGTGGGAGTCTGAAGATTGAATACAAGTGTTTCATTGTGAACTAAAATGGCATATAAACTGATACAGTAATCCTGAAACCAGTCTAAAGTAATCACAGCTGAATCGCCAATGGTCTGTTTTAAAGTGGTAATAATATTCGCTGGGAATGAATACACTAGACAAATATTTCCAGAGTGAATGGCAGAATGTTTAACCATATATTCTCACCAATAAGCTCGTGCTTGTTAATGTAGAAAACATTTAAATATATTCCCACATATTATATGCAGTAAGACTGCAATGAGATGTATATATTCCTAGGTATCTCTCAGTATTATTCCATTTCAATAAAGGGCTACATCTAGATATGTTCCATAAAACTGGAGTTCTCAGGGGAATAAAAACATTAAACAGAAAGTTCAGTTTAGGACAAAGGTATTTTACATATTTTCTTAAAAGCCCTGGGAGGGTTTGAAAAGCCTAGTTCATGCCTGATGTATTTTCATGATGAGTGATTCAAAGTGTTCATGTTTCCATAATGTAAAATACCAGCTAATTTCAATGAGAGAGTCTATTTAATTTCTGCTTTGCTAGATAATACAGAATAAAATACGGAATAAAGTCCTTCACAGCTTCATCATATTACTGGGGTAAAAGAAAAGGTAAGTGTTGTGGTTCAATAAATTGAATGGCTTTTCTGAGGCAAACAGAATATAATTTAACCAAAGATTAAAAATTATTATTATAGCTGCTAAACAAAAAAGAAAAACCAGACTGCTTTTTGAGGAGGTAACAAATAATGTTAATAACAGGCAAAAATGCAAACCAAAGCAGTTAACCTCAGTATCCACATGCACTGTCCTGAGAAGTACCCATCCACTGAGACCAATCACTGCCTTAGGAAATACTGCATTTAAATGCTGACCATAGCCAACAGGCAAGAGAGACATTTTTGCACATATTTTCTAACTCAGTAGTTGGTTTTATGATTAATATATAAATAATCAATGGATTCTTATGGTTACTACTGTATATTTCATGAGAGTTCTGAAAATGTTTGATTTTAGATTAATATCAAGTAAAATAAATTTAATAGTTTTCTAAATCTGGAAACTTTACAAATACAATTTCACATAACCAAATTCTTCAGGACACTTAGAGCACTTTGGAATAAGATGCAAGGGAAGTATCCAGCCAGACTATTAGTTCCTTTCCTCTATGAAGCCTGGAAAATTCTTTAACTTCAACATTGCTGTTGGAATTATCAATGAGGAAAACTCTCATCTTAAGCATGTGAGTGCTAAAACTTCCTTAAATCAAAGCCTGAAGTTCATACAGGAAACAAATTGGCAGGAAATATTTGTTGCAATCCAAGGGAACAATTGAATTCAGTCAAACCTATTGCTTACAAAGGTAGTTTCTTTCTTTACTCATTTCCGTCTCTGAATTCATTGTCCAATCTAGTTTGAGACCTATTCAAAACAACAAAATGATTCAAGGAAGCACAGGTGAGGATCTAAGATTTTTAAAGTAGTCTGTGTATGTTTAATATGCAGAATGAATACATTACTGTGTACAGTACCCTCCTTTCCTCACCTACCTCCTGAAGCAAGTCAAGAGCTCTTGCCCTCCCAAAAGCAACCAGTTACATCCACAGTATGCTGACAGAGAGTGACTACTCTTTTGTAGTGTAACACAAGCAATTTTTGAAACAATTCTAGAGCCAGGTCAGCCACGTTGAAGTTCCCTTTTCTTTTTTTCCAGCTTTGCTTTTTTCTAGAAGTCAAATTTAATAAAGATCCTGTGTTTTGAGCACAGAAATTTTAGAAGGCTCTGCTATAGATAGACCTGCATGGATTTGCACAATACATTTCCTAAATACACACTAGATTTATGTCCATATTTTAATTTACAAAGCTTTATGGAACAACAAGTCAACACTATTGATTTCAACCTGTCATTTCAAACAATAATTAGATTTCAACATTAAGCAACTAAAATTTTCCCCAAAAATACATTTAGAGAGTGTTAATTGTTAAGAGTTAATTGTGAAGTGCTAATTGAAAGTTGCTAATTTCCTTATAGGCTCTGCCATTTTCGGTGTACTAAGCTCTTAGAAGAAACCACAAACTGTGAACACAGATAGAGATACAGGGCTGCATAATGTCACCTGTATCTGAGGACTCATTCTAAAATATAAGCTGTCTAGACATTTTCCAACTGACCGCATTGTAGAGCACTGAGCATATGGAAGATGATCGTGGTGAACATCTACTTCTAACCCAGGTTTTTTCATCTAATCCTGATACAAGCCTTTGGAGTTAATACTTACAAAATGAAAATTAACAGAAATATCAATTTGCACTGTAAGCCTGCCTGTGTCTCTCAGAGGCACTAGGCTCAAACAATGAGAAGAGAGAGGTACACATTCCTATACTGTCTGAATAAGTAGGCTATTAATGGCCTACTCTGACAACAGATAAGTGGAAACTGACTTGATACTGCTAATTCATTAAGCTTCAACTCACATTTTTAATTAACTTAATTTAGCTGGTATGCAAATACAGTCTCAAGTCTTGGGTCTGCCTTTATGGTCTAAAGTTCAAAATTCTGCCACTGCCTCACAACAATGTCTGTCAATCTAATTTACTGATTACCGATATCTTTCAGCTGATCTGGAAGTCCACATGACCATTCAGAGATCTTCAGGTCATTTTGGTTCTAACAAATAATTTAAAAACCCATAGACATGGGATATTTATTGAAATCCAGATAAAGACATCAGAAGAGTGACAGTTTGGGGCCTTGAGGTTTTACAGTCAACCAAGTATGTATTTTTACCCATACCGAGTTCTTCGTCAAAGAAACTACTCTTCAGTAAGTAGTGATTTGACCTTTATATTTCTAAGATGCAGGTATCTTACCCTACCTGCCTTAATTTCTTCCCTATTTTCATCCTTAATGACATGTTCTCTAAATGGGAAGAAGTCTCTCTTTATTCCTCCATTCACAATTATTTTTTTTATGATTTATAGCTATTTGCATGGGTTTTTATTTCCCAGTCAGTACACTTCCCTTTTCATGCACACAGACTTTTCACCACTCTGCAAATGATGTTTACAGTATGGTTGTGTGAATGACATGATCATACATATATCATGTACATTATTACATAATCAAGTATGGGCAGTACAAGCTTTACATCACTGAAGTAACTGGATTAACACCCCCAACAATTTTATACCCTATTTGTTAGATGCACTTACCACCACCTATGAAAATTGCATGTCTACCAACCAATTACGAAGTGAAACAATGTGAGCAATGTTTTACTTCTACCACAGAACCACAAGTCAGAGTGTTTTAGAAGAACAGATCAATTCAATCCAATTAAAAAGTTAGATGAGTCCTCCATGGGCTTTTCTCTGACTTTCTGAGCAAGACCTTTTCTTAGCTTTCAGTAGCACAAATCACCAGCATCAAACTTGCACACGTGGTTGCAGCACAGGGGCCTAAGGAAGCACATCTAGTACAAACAGGACAAGTTATTCCCTTTATATTTTTAAAATTAAAATATTAATATTTATTTTTTACATTTTAATGTCTGTATCACTGCATAGCAATGGGAGCGTCAAATATTTGTTAGTAAATAATAAAATAGAAATTACAACAATTGCTGTAGTTTGTCAGTGTTCTCTACAAAATAATTAGCATTTTTTTGTCTTTAAAGGTCTGATATTTCCAATAGAAGCTTTCATGACATCTCTGTATTTCTTTGGAACTGATGTGCATTTTGAATATTATTTAAATACCTTATTAATCAATCTGAGATGCTGAACTAGTTCCAGTTTGTGCAAGATAGATTAAAAAAGCATTTTGCAGGCAACTGGGAGACAACTCTGGGCATACATTTTTTTTCAGCCAGCTGAGTCTGACACCAGGGTATTTCACTGGATTCTCCTGAGAGAAGAAGACCCAGCTGTGCTTCTCAGAGAGCACTTTCTGCCAGATGATCCAAAAGTGTGGCAACTCCAGAGAGACTGAACGCTTGCCTTTTCCTTGACTATTAAGTATTAAAGTTATACCATGTGTATTCCAGCACAAGGTGTATCTTGTTACTGCCACTTATTCATTATTTATTACTAAGAAACAATTGTACCATAGCTTGAAAAGCAGTTATTAAAGAGTCAGAAAATTCCCCACATTTTGTTTGGTTTTCTCTCCTTTCCTCTATCTCAATGGTAATTAGAAATGTGCATGAGAAAGAAGCAGATAGTTCAACTGGCTTCACCACCACACCACTGCTGAACAAAAAAGACTCCATTCTTCCTCCACCTCCTTATTAAAACTTTTTTAAAACCACCAGTCACAAAGAACATAGGTTCCTTATTAATCATGACAATATCCACTTGAATTTGGAGCCTTCATTTGGTGTCCTAAAAATAGGTGAGCTTGAGGCTGTTCTTTTCAAAAGCTGAACCTTCTTGAAACTAATATTGCACAGCTAAGCCAGAAGGGCAAAAAAATGATTGGATAAAACCAAATAAGGAAAAAACTCCAGATCAAATGAGGTTTTTAAATGAAATGAAGTCAATTCAAACTTTCCATCTGAATTAGAAGAAGTGCCTTTTGAGCACCTGCTAGAAAACAGGGACTTGATTCATAAAACTGGTATTTGATGGCATGTCTTTTTCAGCTTGCTCTGCAAAGCTATTTCCCAGACAGTAAGAGACTCGGGCGCAGTACAGAGCTTTGCCTGCACAGACCTGAGATCACTTTTATGACTGCTGGAGAAAGTGCCCTGGGTGGATTATTGGGGCATGCTTTTCTTATTATCTTATACAGAGTTATTCTACCCTGCATAAATCTTTAAGACTTGGAGAAGAGCCTGATAGGTACGTGCCCCCTTCTCCTAGGTGAGTTACCAAATGAGTGCCTTATTCCCTCTCTGGCTTGAAGGTTATATAAATATTTTATACAAATATATTTGCTGGCTCCAACTATAAAAATTCAGAAAAATCTATTTGAAAGTACAACTTAACTGAGTAGTGGAGTATACACATAAAAATCCACTCTCCACCTGGTTCAGAGAAAGGATTTGGACAAGGATTTTGACAGACAATGACTTTCTCGCCTCCTGAGACCTGAACTCAGGTCTTCCACATCTTGGGCGACAGCTACTACTGCTGATCTTCC
>NW_009916256.1:1314-19613 GCF_000696875.1 Nestor notabilis | reverse complement strand
AGAAAGGATACCTCTTTTTCTAATAATGCTGTGTTTCTAAACCAAAAAGTAGCTTTCAGAATGCTATTTTTCTGAACAATTTCAGAAATTGTTCAGATATTTTGACCTATATAACTTTGAGACAATGGAAATTGTCTCAAATTTGTTAGGTTTCTCCTCAGTTCTAGGGAAAAAAGGATCTTTGAGTTAGTTTGTCACTGTAAAGCATCACAGTTTATCATAAAATGAAGTACTGAGACACTTTTCCTGATTTCCCTGTATTCTATTTGTTTCTGACTCCTCCTTTTCTTGGTTTTGATCAGCCTAGGATTTCTTCTGGGGGCCAAAATTAGAAGCTCAGTTGTGTGCATTCAGGGGTAAGAGCAACAACTGCATCACTCTATAAATCAACTGGAAGTGACAGGAATTAGTAAGTCAAACAATCTGCTACTTTATAAGCATTACTGGCCCATATATACAGGCACATTAGATACCCTGTGGTATCTCAATCACAGGAACAGGTCTAGAAGACTGAAGTAGGACATATAAGAAAGCCATGCCTTTTTGTGGCAGGATGTGGAGGGCACTAGCGAGCTATATTAGGGCACCTATTTGTTCCCTTTCTATCCTTACACCTCAGCCTTGACACCTAAGAATATGTATAAGAAAATAAGCACTAGAATAACCCAGTGATATCAGTTAAAAGCAAGACAATTAAAACCAGGTGGTTAAGTACCAAGTTTTCAGCAGAGTCCAAACTTCTCACCCATGTTCCAAAGGAGTAAGAAAAATAAATCTCTGCATGTAGAACTTGGAAACACATGTTCACATTAATATTAAAGTAGACAGTTGGTGTGTGTACATGTATTTATATAAATATATGGTAGTGGGTGTATTTCTCATACCCTAGGTTTACATGTTGATTATATGAATGGATTTGCACAGTATTTTGACATTATGAAGTAAAACATTCTCCTACCTGCACTGGCATTAGGAACCATATGTTTTCATTTACAGCCCAATGCGAATCTGTAACTTCCATCTGCACTGTGTTTGTAAATATGAATTTCTGTTTGGAGCCCAAGTACACACTTGCAAAGTTAAAGCAACACATCAGAAGCCCAGAATGTCGTTATTTCTAACAGAGCTGTAGCAGTTCTAATCACAAAGAAAGGTTCTGATCTTAGTTTGACTGTTGTCACAGGTAGCTGTGTGTAAGCTATAGAAATCTTTACCACGTATGTGGTCAGCAGTATGGTGTATGTCACAAGGTAGAGATCTGAGAAGCTGCATCTCTAGACCTTATTGGAATTGGGAAGGAGTTTTGATTGTACCAAAAAGATCTTTTGCTAAGAGCATTATTTTTTCCCATCAATTCCCTTCAGCTCCATATGAAGCTAAGGTATAACATATGCTGTATGCATCATATGTTTGCCTGCATACCCGTGCATATTGTCACTTTGTGTTATTCCAGGAGTCTCTTGAGCACATGGGAAGCAGAGTTGCAGTGGGTTGGAAATTTATGCTTCAGTAAATGCATTGTCTATTGGTGACCATCTGTAACTTACAGAATTTTGTTTTATGCTGTGGCAATGAATAAAGTACAATTTAGATTTCTGAACAGACCCAAAAATGTTCTGGAAGGCCTGTACTTCATGGGTTTTACAAAACCCAAGTATTAAGCCTTCCACAAGCTCTCTTACTTTAGGTGAGCACATCCCAACACAGTTCCTACACCAGAAATACTAACATTTGCAGACCAATAACGCAGACCAACACAAACAGTAAAAGAAAGCAAACCTTCCAGAAACACCAAAGCGAAGCAGTTCATTGTCTTCATATTGTACTCTGGAGAAAATAAATTTTCAGTGGTGCTCAGTTAGTAGACACAGACATTCTACTTGAATTCCTTCCTCTGAATGCAGATAGAACTCACAAATATACATGAGCAGTATATATGACAAGCAATTAAGTCATAGGGAATTTCAGCTTTAAAATTAAAACTTTTAAAGAGCCATTAGGAATGAGTGAAAACAGTATTTTTCAGGTGAAAAAGCACTGCCAGC
The DNA here is from genome assembly GCF_000696875.1 of Nestor notabilis. Lineage (NCBI taxonomy): Eukaryota > Metazoa > Chordata > Aves > Psittaciformes > Psittacidae > Nestor > Nestor notabilis. Next base: position 17,568 of record NW_009916256.1, on the reverse strand, counting down.
ATTATTTATAGATTTTCTATCCAGCATTCAGGATATATGTATCCCTGATTAGCCACCAGTCTTGAAGGTTTACTGAAAACACTGAAAACTTAGTCAAGCATGATCACCTTACTCAGGGACAATTTAAGATGTGAATTGCTTGTTATTGTTTGCTTTATTAATGGCAGCCACTCTCATTGTCTTACTAAAATAGAATTTATAAGTAAGCAAAAAGATGCAGTTCACTGAATCCATTCCTAAACTCCACAACAGTTTTCTTCCTTCCTGTGCACTATAATCTGATGGAGGAGATGGTGTAATTGTACATTGTGCAATAAACTGTACAATGAATGGCATTCATTATTCACCTGTCATCCTCATAAGAAATGATTTTGCAGGAGGGAAACCCATAACATTTTCTGTATCTTTCCTCTGATACAATAAAACATGGAAACCCAGAAGAACACAGTATTTCCTTAGCTGCATTTACATAACCTGGGAAAATGCATTCTCTTAAATAATTTCTGCTGTCTTTCTTATTTGCACTCTTACAGGCAGGATTTGAACACTACCATCTGAGAGGGATGCTAATGAATTCCCATCGGATTAAAATAAAACTACAGTAAATAGAGCTACCTTTCAGTCACTAGCTCTTCTGCTTACATCTGTATGAAGAAAGATGACCTGCGTTAATATAATTTTCCTCCCACTCCACAGGTTACTATGTTGATTTTAGAGGGTTTGTACTGCTTTTACCATAATGGCATTGTTAAAATGACAGAATACAAAGCTGAAGAGATACTGGAAGCCCCAAGGAAAGAGCTCATGCTGGAATTTAACAACAGTTTGTCTTCTAGCATTTACACTGAGCAGAATCATTTTAGATTGTTTCATTTCTCACCTCATGAGCTTGCAGGTCGTATAGATATATTTATCTGTATCTACCTATACCTAGCTACACAAAATATATACTATGACTGCTTATTTGTGCATCAATACAATTCAAACAAGTGCAACTAGCAAAGGTTGAAATACAAGTTAAAAAATAATAGTCCAAATAGGAGGGAGTGGGGAAAAGGAGGGGAGTCCCTTTCATGTGGCTTCTTCACTATTGGGATACTTAAATCCAGTTGTTGGAGTTCTGTGCTTCTGTTTGATGATCTGGAAAAAAGGATATTGTTTACCTCATGTGGTTATTCTGACAGCTAAATATGTGTGTTTGAACAAACCATTCTAAACTGTTTGAAGTTATTTACTAGAATAAAACATTCTACTCTAAAAAATTAAATTTTTAAAGTACATATTACTCTTCAAAATCTGTTTCTATTCCTTGAGAGGATTTTTTGATTTTTAAAGATTTTGTAGCATGGTTTATGCAAGGAAAAGACGCTACTACTGTAGTTAGAGTGCTTCTATTAATCTTCATGTCATAACCATAGGCACAGAAAATAAACCATTCAAAGAACTGAAAGGGAAATGGAATGCTCTCAGGAGATGGCATTTATGCTGTAACCTGTTTAGCTAAGATTGAAATAGAACACTGTACCTGGATTAGTGGCGTATTCCTCAAATTCACACCATTTATATAATTCTAAATGATACAGCTGCTTTTAACTGTTAACTGAAGAATACTACTTAGAAACATGGAAATCTTAACTGTTATTTGCTGCATAAGGACAACCTTAAAAACCTTACTGTTCTACAGAGAGGATCTTGTGAAAAATTGCCAGATCTTTTGCTATACATACAGCATTTTAAAACTGTTTATTCCAACAGCCACATTTTAATGAAGCAACTTTAAGACTTGCTCTATTAGGTAGTGCCTGTTAGTTTTTTCAAACTTTAAAGTGTTTAGTTAGGCTCAGTACCATTTACTTCAGCAGCTGGGCTGCAAACCCTCATTACCAGAAAATACCTTCTCCACAAGTAAGTCTTTTGTAAGCTCCTGAACTGGACATACACAGTTTACTTTTGTTTTCTGAAGAACTGCACTGGAATATTGGGTGATGCATGAATGATCTGAAAATTCATTTTAAAGCATTGCCACACTCTCTGGGTTGAAAAACTTCAGTGTTACTCAGCTTACCCAGACTGGCATTAAGCTCAAGTATAACTAGAAAGCCTAGTAAATACGATTTTTGCTGCTATTAGTAGATGGCAGAGGGCTTTGCAATGACCTGGCAGTGCAGGATCTCAGGACTTAGCTAAGCTTTCCTTGGCCTGAGCTGTTTTTAGCTTGTTTTAACAACTGTCAGTCTAGTGGTCAGCTGGCTCTGGTGTAACCTCCTCTAGCTTCAGCACTGTAATGTCATGTAAAATAAAGGCCTGGCAAATATTGAATGCCATGCATTCAAAGTGTAAAATTTTGATTTGGATAAAAACCTAAGTTATGTAAATGTTCACCTTTCCCACAGAACTCTTTTTTTTCCACTTAAAAGATAATTATTCACTGTTTCTGCTGGTATCAGATCCAAAGTACAGCCTTGACACACTGTAATTCACACTATGTAAAATCTTTATGCTCTGTAGCAGATCTAAAATGATTAACATTTGCTCACGGTCATGCTTTAGAAGCATCCATACATTTTTTAACAGTTCTTTTTTTCTTAATAGAACATTGGTATGGAAAAGGGTTGTTAGCCACATTTTCTGGCAGGATGTAGCAACCAGATCATACAAAGTCCAGTTCCCTTTACTCAAGTGAAAACCTCCACTGAAAAAGGCTGCCACTTGCAGGAGGTATGGATCTGGCTCAGTGTTGCTGAAATGAAGCAAACACTTGACTTTAAAGCTATCCTCAATTTTGTCAGTGTAATTATGCATCACATAACTAGGCCAGGTGTGCAATATTAACAAGGATGTGAACATTTGCATAAGAAAACTTGGCTGTGGCATAAAATCTAGATGGATTTTTTAAGTGCTAACAAGAAGTCTGTATTCCCTGGTTTTTATTTCAGGGCTAGTTTAGTGTGATTGAACTACATTTCTGAACAGAAAATTTCATAAGCAGTGGGAAATGGTGCTTTCTCCAGTTCATGCCTTACAGTTGCTGCTGACTTTAGTATAGTCTTCCATTTCTTAATGACCTGAAATGTGTTTCACAAGGAATTACAACAGGTATGCCAAAAGAAAGACAAAACTGATCTCCAGGTTAATAAAACCAGCATTCTTGTATATCACTTCATGTACATTCCAAAACAACTGGTAAACTATTACAACTAACACAGGAAATCTGAATTAAACACTATACTAAATGACTATTAAAATTGTTATTTAACTAATCAAATACTTAACAGTGGTGTGTAAACTACATCTGTATAACATTTATATTGTCAAACACACTAAAACTGTGGTAAACTGTTGAGTAAAAAATGTAAAGCTGCTGAGAAAAGGGAAGCAACCTGACTTTAGCATGCTGTAGCTGCAATAACACAGTCTATAATAATCAAGAAACTTAATGTACAGCACTGTTTAATAGCTGATGTCAATGCAATTATTCGTATGTACAAATAAAGTGAGAAATCCCCATGGAACTCAAACAAACTATTATCAAATTAAACTTTCTCCTTTCCAACTATTGTTTATTCAATGCAAGAGAACCTACTGACAGGGAAGAAAATAAAGTGTATGCATCCCTCTACATCTACAATACACTTTAGAGTTAAGCTTGTAGTATTTTACAACACAAACCAGTATTTTAAATATGATATGTGCTGCCACTCTATCACACAGCTTTGACACTTAGAAGAATATATTCTGAGTTTCATTCGCTGAAAAGGTAAGACTGTTGTAAAAGCAGAGAGTAAACTCAAAGGTAGTGAACAGCACATTCTTACATTAAGAATTAGCATATCCTACCAGCATTGGCAGCACTGCTGAGACTTCTAAATTATTCAACACCTACAACCAACATGCCAAGTTTCAGTGGAATTTTTTGTGCTTTTGTAAGTAAATTCCTACCTCACGCAATCATGTTTCTAACTTTTGACATGCTATTGACTAAGATTTTTCAAAAAGGTACCTCCAGCTTGCCTGGCAATGCTGTCTCTGTGTCTCCTTAAGAAAATTAGCAACTTGCATCTGCAATTCACGTCATAGTTTCTTCAGTCTTCAGATTTACCATATATCTTAAAATCATATTCTGTCTTCAGAGCCTTCGGCTTTGATGAAACTAGAGGAAACTACAAGCAACCACAAGCAGATCTGTAAGGTCCGTACATTTAATACCTTTAATAAAAGTTATCCTGACCCACAAGGCTCAGATGTTTAATTAAAGTCAATGGAGAAAATGCAGTAAGAAATCATAGTAAAATTTAATATTAAATCAGCCTAAAGAAATCCAAGAGAAACCAGAAGGGACTGATAAAATACCTGATTGATGGTAAAGGATATGATATTTCAAGGAGAAAGGATGTCATGCAGTATTGCCCAAACACAAATGACGGCAGAGTAGTACATAGGTGCAACATAAGTTATTTATGTGTAGGAGTGCTGACAGTATTATTGGAATTGCTAAAATACTTGAGAAGCAAATGCTGGCATAGATGATTTAAGGTCTAGAGATGCAGTTTTAATCCCTGCTCTGATTCTTGGTTTTGCTATATACTTACACTAAGCTTAACCTATGTAAAATACGTAGCTCAGGAATGAATGCCAGTGTAGGGGAAGCAACACAAAGTTATCGCAGTCTCCAATATTCACCCATGAGCTTGAGTACAGAGTTGGGTGACTAAGTCACGCTGAACTTTCTATCCTTTCACAAGAGTGGGTAAGTGACTATCCCATGCAGTCTTATTCATCACCTTCCAAGCCTTTCTGTCTGTTTTTCACTGAGTACTTGCAAAGGATGTTCTCATTATCTTGATTGGCTTGTCAAGTCTTCAAGCTCCTATTTCTCAGCTAGGATGACTAGATCTTTGCTATCATATTAAGCACAGTGCAGGAAGTGACTGAAAGACTGACAATCTTTCACTTTTAGAGGCACTCAAAAAATAAGTTTTTCCTGTCTGCAAATTAATCCTGGTTTATTCTTAGCCACTCTCTCGAGCATAGTTTCTCAAATGAGAATTAAACTCTTTGTAAAAGACATAAATACTGTAGCAACTTTTCTGGCAACATTGTTCAAACTCCTTTCTTCTTGCATTGAACCAGCAGACTGTAATTTACCTCGCAGCATGAAAGTTCTGAAAACTTTTGTTTAAAAAGTTGCCATTGAGTAAAAAAAACCCCAAAACCAAAAAACCAATCTGTCATTTAAGTTACACAGAAATGCTGACTTTTTCCTCAGGCAATTCATAATCTAAGTATAAGCAGTAGCTACTACGTAAAAATTCTTCAGTCAACATCAGGTATGATTAAGAAGGTATTTCTTAAAATAGTGAAACAGAAAATTATAATCTACATTAGAGTGTGATTGATTATAAAGAAGAAATATTTTACATTCCTTGCAAAAAAAAGGCTGAAACACAAATATTAATACTATGTAAGACTTCAGTGTGGCTAAATAATTCATAGAAGTTAATTGAATTTTGTTGGTTGGAAAGGGATAGGATTGATTTGGCAATGAGACAGATGAGGTAATCCTCTATAGTCTGACATGAGGATTGCATTTTCTATGACCTCATTTGTTCCCTAATAACATATAGATCAGTCAGCAAATAGTTTCTAGAGACTCCCTAATAGTTGGTGACCCCAGAATCTCCTTGTGTATATCACAGGGAGAGTGTACAAGTCACCACTAAATGAAATGGTTAATCCAGCACATCCTTAGTCCGTGTGTACTTATTCAGAGGTAAATAGTCTCCTGGCCTCTCCAGCCACCAAATAGGTACTTAAATGTTTCCCTTATACTTTTGTATATTACAGTTATTCTGCATTGTCCATTTGCATATTAATCTATAATGCAATTTACTCTATAATACAGCTGTCTTGCCCTCAGACATTCCAGAAAATACAAAGTCAACTGCCTATAAACTTCAGGAAATCTGAACAACAGCCAAATAAAGATAAGTAAGCTGAGGGAAATCAAGACACTCCCCCATCTAAAATTCTAAGATGGTAACAAATAAGTAATTCACTGACAAAATGCTTGTTTTATTACTGTGAAGAATTTACCCTAATGTCAATATCAGCCTACTGATTTTTGACACATATATACAAGACTGGTAGGAAGAGGAATACAGAGAAATAGGATACATATGCCCTAAATAATCTGAACTGTCTATGTTCAGATTTGAGTATGTTTATATGCAATTTGCCAGCTACACGTATGAATTGTTCTGTTAAGTCTTCTATACCTATATGTTTTAGGAAGAGAAGCAGCTGACAGCTTCCGAAAGCGAGTGGTAGTATCAAAGTAGATCTGGAAGAATCACTGGAAAAAAATAGTTCCCCCTCCTCAGACTATGACATACATACAGGCATATTAGCAAAGCAACAACATTTTCATATATAGCCTTAATACCTCTAATTAAATAAAAATGCTGATTTCCACAGAGAAACTAGAGAAGTGAAAGTTGTCGAGGGAAACCAGAAAATTACAGTCTGGAAACCACGGTTATTTAAACTCTTTCATCTACAGCTCAAGGAATTTTATTCTGGTCTTCTCCTACTTAAATCCCCAATTCAAATCCTAAAATTGTAGTCACTTATTCACTTTGTGAAACACTGTACCATGGCGAACACTCTAAACCCAGAATATTAAAAAGGTCAAAATAATATTAAATTCACGGCTTTGTAAAATTAAAGAACAACCTTTCAAAGCACTGACTGGCCCCAGCTCACAGAGAAAACCAGAGGAATTAGATACGTGGTGCTTTGCACTTGGAAGGATTGAGCTCAAGGGGAATTCTGATACTACAGGCCTGTAACAAAATTCAGTAAAAAGAGAAGTGGCTAAATATTAATTCATATCAGTTGAGATTACAAAAGCAACACAAAAGGGAGACTAGTGTGAGAAGCATCAATCCTCCTTCTGTGAAAAATATTGGAAGGAAAAATAGAACAGCATTAAATTAGATGTGCTGCGATTCCCACAATTCACTCAGAATCATTTAGTCTGAGAGAATTCCTCTACACTTACTTGGAGGAAATCCTGTGTCTAGCTACACAGAAATGTTACTTATTTAATAAACACTTCTCCAACACACACAGACATGCAAACACAAGCATGTTTTGTGCTTGAGCACATTATTTAAGCAGTTTTTGAGACTCAACTTCTTGGGGTTCTTCGAGCCAACAGCCGCATATCAGGTTAGTTTTATGAGTTCCAGTCCAACATATTTGCAAAGCAGCAATATTGGCTTCTTTATCCAAAATTTCTGGAAGATTGAAACATTGAACCTAACATCTTTATTTTATAATCATGTATTTATTATTGATAGGCTCTGCTCCAAAGGTGATAGCTCCCCACAACTTTTTAGCTATTCAGGTTTTTTTCTTGTTCCCACACACATACATTTTTTTTGGCTTGCTCCTGGCTTATCAGTCAGATAAGAAAAGGCAGAATAATGTAAGAATTAAATAGAGGCCATTAACTTGCATCAAAATGAACACCTAGCAAAAAGGTGTAAGTGAAAGCTGCTGGTTAAGATCATTTAGCACATACCAGTTAATCACTAGTGTTCTAGTGGATTTTGAAACCGATTTGTGAATGACTCACAGGTGGAAACAAACTAATCTAACACCATCCAACAATTAGGTTGCATAATTCAAGTAATTTTCTGAGACATCTGCTTTATACTCATCATACTACTTGACAAAATGCTCAGGCTTGGTGTTACACCTTAACATTCAAGCTCCATAAGCTTCTTCAATCAAAGACACCATTTGCAGGATAATAACCAAGGCAGAAACCTTTGAATCCTTTAAAAGAGTCTGATTTTCAGAGAATGGACTCTAGGGAATATCTGAAAATCTCTGTATGTTCTTTTCAAAGGACCTCGACTAGAGCACAGAATGAAGACTTTTTTAACTCAGTTCCTGCTTTGGACTTGTTAATGTTAAGTTCACTTAAAGACAAGAATAACAGCAGGAAGAAACAAAACTCATAGAATATTTATTGACTGAACGCTTGTTTCAAGTACTCAGTTCTATGAAATATCGGAGATAGAAAAGGACCATTATTCTGCACACAGAAATGATACAATGTGAACTGAATTAACCTGCAGGATTTTGTACAAAATATGGGATCAATTCACTGCAAAATCTTACTTCTAATTCTTGAGCGAATTCTTGGAAGTGTTAAGCATCCACAATTGTAACTGATGTCAGTAAGAAGTTCCTCACTAAACCAAGGTTCATCAGTCTTCCATTTGGCTTTAACGGTGTGCTTTACTGTTATAGTCTATTATTTTTCCTTACAAAGCCAAAACTCCACATTTGCTTTGTTTTAGTTTCTGCCTTGAGTAGAAAAAAAATGGTTTGATTTTTGCATTTCTTTCTGAAAAAAAGTATCAAGCCATCATCAGTAACATGGAACATTCACAGCTTACTTGGGAGGCTTCGCTACCTTCCTTTCTCTCACTCCTGTTACTCCATGCTCTAAATGACCATGTCTTTACACCTGCGCATCCACATCTGGTGATCTCTATTTTTCAGAGCCTGGTAACAAACCCAAACTTCTACCATGCACATCACATAAAGGCACCTGCTTTTCTCTTACCCTTTCTGCAAGTTATAATCTTTTTAAAAATTAAAATCCTACAATTTTAGAAGGCCTTTAATGATTTTTTTACACATGAAGAAATACAGTCATCTTAGTTCCAAGTACTACTTCTTCCAATGGCTACCTGGGTTTTTCTTCCTACTTCATATGTCTTCCATATGAATTTTCACTGTCCAACCAGATAAGGCAATTTTACTGTCTTTGAAAGGACATGGATAGCATTTACTAGCATGAATTCTCAAGCACGTACCATTTCTCTTTCTTCAATAACATTCAAACCTATTTGTTTTTCTTAATATCTAACATTACTTTATTTAAAGGGGAGTTTGGTACAGAAAAGTATGAGAAAGACAGTACATCCTATACCACTGAGAGTACGGTGATATTTGGAAACAATTTACTTTCAGAACATGAACAATGGTTATTTTGTATGTTCTAAATTTATTAGTCAATTTCCCTTATCACTGATGCTTTTCAATCACAAGATAATTTCACTGCCACACTAAATATAAAAAAATTAAAAATAAAAAAAAAAGGAAAGAAATTTAAATTATTTTTTTCCATATTCTAATCGTCACCAGCAGTAAAATATGGCATGGGCTGAGACCCTTGTGCAGTGCCACTGTATACCTTTGACTTGTACAATTAAAAGCTACAGAAAGTTGGGGAACAGCTGTTTAGATGAATAAATAGCAGCTTTATTTCATCTCCACTGACTCTCCAGTACTAAAGAAGGTGGAAACAACCCAAGCAGAAATATAATGGGAAAGCAAGAAATAATCCAGTGAAAGCCTACTTAGTGACCATCCCACAGTTCCTGTAAAGTCTAAAGTACCTATTTGTTACAGAGTATTAGCAACAGCACATACAGAGATCCACGTAGTTTATACTGCAACCACCCATCTGTATGAAGATCTCTCAGGTAGTTAGGAAGTACCTAAATGCTGCTCTAGAAGTATGTGTTAGGGTGTCAGATGGAAGGCTCTGGATGGCTTTCTCTCCTCAGGGCACAAACATCCTGGTTATGGGGAGCTGCCATTACCACTTATGCTAGATACAAAATACACAGCAGTTGGAGGAAAAAAAAATTATACTTAAAAAAGGCTTCACTGTTTCTATCAAATAAGAATTTGTTACATCAGTAAAACTCTCTGTTTAGAAAGCTCTGGAAAGAGTAGAACAAATTTACTGGTATAAAGATAGAACTTGATGCAGCAGGAAGGACTCTGTTCAGTCACATGGAAGGCTTTTCTATTTAAAAAATTATAGTCAGAATCAAGCAATTAATATTTCCAATTACATGTTCTTACCACATAAGAGTTAAATCTTATTAGATACATGTTTCACTCATCTACTGCTTTCAAATCACAGCAGCACAAGTGCACAAAACAAAGACTTCAGGCTGTTTCCAAGGTGATAAATCAAGAAGCAGTATTACATATGGCAATAAGTTCACATTGCAGTTACTTAAGCCTTGAAATCTTCTTTGCTAGAGGATCTGCAAGACCCTTCCCCCTCATGCCTCCCCTCCCTTTTTTATGTGAAGGATTAACCAGGATAAAGAATGCAGGGAGATATTTCTACTGGCAAGACGTGCAAAGACACCTAAATGCAAAGAAAAACTTTCAGGAAAAACTACCCTCTGTCATGCAATGCTTAAACCTACCAAACTTACAGCAGGTTCCTGCCTTGGGGAGGAAAAGGAGGGCTTTTGCAGCCTTCCCATCAGGCAGATTCTCAGACGGTTCTATCAAATTTCAGTGCTAGCCTGGTTTTCCTCGAAGGACAGCACCTAGCACCTTCAGTTATGTCTGTACTCTAGTTCTCATCTGAAGTCATGCCGAGCTCACGCCTGTAATATTTGAATGTTGCACTCTTTTGGAATCCAGATGTTACACTCATAACGTATCTTATTAGAAGCACTTGATGGAGGGCACTACAATGTATCAGGCCTTAAAACCACAGACGACTCAGTTTTGTAGGATGATTTATATACTTCATACAGACTCTGTGACTGCTATGCCCTATACAAAAGAGTCTCAGGTCCCCAGAAGTAAGACTTCACAGCCTTTACTGTTGTGAAGGTTTCTTGCTTTGCATGTATACCTGTTCTCAACCAAATCTTTTGAGGTCCTGTGACTCCACCTTACCTAGGTTGCTTTGAGTGGTAGCCCTGCTCTCAAGCAGTGAGAAGGTGGTAGATTCCTGACAAGAAGGGCTGCATCTGTCTATACGTTGTCAGGGATCTATTGAGCTCTTTCTAGAATGGATTGCTCCTCTGCTGCCAATTGATCCAAAATCAAAACAGTTCTCCCACTGTACAGGAAAAAAGAGTCCACAGTGTTTCACATTATATTCCATCACAGCTTAATAATATGAGGCTTTTAGATTTTGGAAACTAATGCTATAGTCATCCAATGTATGTAAAACAAAGAGATCAGCATCTGAAAAATCAAAATGTCCTTAATTCTCTTTCCAGGATCATAAACCGTGTTTTTAAACTACAGTCTTTGACCTTAGGCTTTATTTTTTCACATGTTTTTACTTCCTAAATCAATAAATGATTACTTTTGGGAGCTTGGTCATGACAGACCAACTGGTAAGCAGACAGAATGAAAAGCTGGTACCATAAGCCACTTTTATTTTTTAACTCAAAAGCCTCAAATACTTTTTAAACTGTTGTTGGGGTTTTTCTCACTTTTGGTTTGTTTGTTTGGGTTTGTTGTTTTTTTTCCCCTCTGGTTCCTTATGTCCTGAACAAATGTTTTTATGAGCACAAAGTGCTCTTTTTAGTGGAAGTGTGGAGGGGTCTGCACAAGAACATTAAGCAGGGTTGTGACCCAAGAGACTAAGGGGCTTTGATCCAGTAATGAGCTCATCAGATATACTCCCAGCAGTGCTGCAGATGCGCTGTACAATAAAACAGAACTAACTACAGCATCAAGAAATGCAGATCTAGAACAAGCATATACACAAAGTGATTAGGAAACATAAGGCTAAAGAAATAAAGGCTGAAAAATTACTTTCACTCCAAGGACTGAATGATTATTACAATTTCAACTTCTAAAATACAAACTGCATTAGAAATTTGCATTACAAATACTATCTTAATATCTATGCAGTATGAAATACAGATTAAAGGCAAAAACATAGCTTTCAAAATCCTGGCAGATTAGATTGGATCTAATCACCTATGAACTATATTATTGAACTATATCATAAAGGAAATATACATACAGGTTTTTAATAGAGAACACCTATTAGTTTCACTCTTAATTAAGGAAGTGAGCAGGCAGTAGGTAAATGCTGCTTTTCTTAGTATTTCCACAGCAAGGAGATTTTCAGGGCTATAAATTGCCTTAAGGATAGAGAAAGAGCTGTCATTACAGTGAATTCTTATAATGTGAAAATGGGAATTGTATTTATATAGAGAATAATATATTAGTGACAGCTCTTCAGAACAGTAACCAGTTGGTGGTCAGTTATTGGAAATGTGATTATCCCAAGCTGCATCCTGTTTAAGGAAGAATCCTTACCTGTGTCAACTCATCAATTACCACTTAATAAGAAGTGTTACTCCTGTTTAAATGTTCAGCATGGATAGAGATAAATTCAGACATTAACATAATGAATTCTAACACCTCAATAAAGGGCGCAAGTCAATAACTGCTATGAGCCATGTCCTGCTTAGCTAGTCCTTTAAAGTTATGGGGGAGACACAGTCAAGACAGCCAACATTTCAAGGGAAGACAATCAGAAAATAATGGTCTCTGATCATAATTTCTTTCTTTACTTAGTAGCTATGTCATCAGACACTTTTTGCCTAGAATATGTAGGATCTAGATTCAATTCTTCCTCCAAAAGTATCTGACCTTGGACCTCTGCCTCTCAGGAAAACACTCAAATCACCACTTTTTACTCTATTCTTTGCTGGATGCTCCCAGTCTGTCAAGTGAATGCTTTATGTAAAATGCATTAACTAGAGCAGGAGCTAGAAGATCCTGGATATCTTTTCTCCACAGTGATTATCTTACCTCTCGGCCATCACATCGTTTGTTCAGTTTGTCTTTTTAAACATTTTGTACAAAAACTGAACAGCTCAGCTGAAGGCACTGAAACATATGCTTCCTTATACACATGTACAGGAAACATCCTTTTTTTAAAATTTACTCCTAATTCAGCACAAATAGCTGAAAACTATGAAAACAAATATCGACATAAATACCCACAAAAGTTCTCATGTTTTCCAGCACCTAAAACTGGACTTTGATTTCAGCTTCAATGTTCAAATCATGTATGTGTTTAGCCTTCAGCAAAGTCAAAAGCTTGTATCAAGATATGTAACTTGAGAGCTTTGCACTATGACATTTGAGAAGAACATACTTCTTGGAAAGTAAATGATTTACATTAGCTCAGGTGTACAGTAGTAACAGAAGTCTAATACTGCTTATGAAATCTTTAGCTTCCTTGCTCATCAGATAATTCTACCCTTGCAGAATGTCAACAGCTAATCATATTCTCTCTCTGCACTGATATTATACTGAGAAATTGACTTTGCCATCTGGCTTTCTAAAATTTTTATCAGGTCTTTTTAATTAGGTTCAAATCATTGATTTCCATTGTTCCCCAGCTTCTATCTTTTTCAGTGCTGTAAAGACTGAATCCATTTCCAACGCACTGCAGTGTTCTCAAGTGGAACCTAAAATGAATAGGATTTTCCCACAGGTTTTCACACCTTACAGCTGCTAGCACAAGTCCTGTCATGCTTGCCTAGTAGTGCATATAATTCAGTTTTTGTTTTATTAAGATATGAGGATGACCGGTCTATTAAAAAAAAAAAAAAAAAAAAATCAAAAAACCTGAAAAAATCCACATGAAAAATGGGCCCAAAACTTAAAAATTAGAGACATCTGCAAGAAGGCTGGAAGGTTAGGTTTCTGTAATTATGTTGAACATATTTAAGTCAAAGCGGTTGTAAAGACTTTCCTCGACAAGGCTTTTATTTGCGTGTTAGTTTGCTTGTTCTATTCTGTTGCTGTGCTAAAGGAATTCACGTAGAATTTCAAGCATATTAAAAGTTCATAATATCCAAATATTGACATATATTTCAAATACAGACACTGTAAATTGCAGCTTTTGGAGCAGAAGCCCCTGCAAGACTATTTCTTTTAAACCTTGCACAAAACAATAACTAAACTATACAGTATACAAGACTTCCTAGGTTTTCTCACTGATGAGCAAACAAACTTTGGTATGAAAACTGGCAAGCATGTCACTTAATAATGTATCAATAGCAGTGTTTACTTCAAAACAAAACAGAGGACCTACAGAGCAGTAAAATTAAGGCATAAATATCAAAATACAGTGGTACTTTGCAACTGAAGCCAGTCAACAAGCACGTCTATCCGGTGGTATGAAAGGGGAAGGAGAAGGTAAAGGGCAACTTCTGTAAGTTTTCATTGTAAGCAGTCCTTCCACCTACTTGAGTTGTACACTCTGAACACTTTGATTGGGACATATTTGCTTGGAGGTTAGAGTAAGCAGATTGTAAAGAAAAAACAGCAAACCCAGCGAGGTTACACTAGGTATGGTCTGTCTCCTAAGTAGGCCTGTTGGTATGGCACCAGGTCTGCTTGATAATCCCAACGTATTTACTTCCATCAGATAGCACAAAATCATTGACTCATACTAAATTTTTGATCCAATATGTTCCCCAAATCATTTCCAGAGAACTCCTACTAGACAACTCTTCTTAATTTTGTACTCATGCAGTTTGTCATTACTATCTATGCATGGGGTCTTTTATGCTTATTATTCTTTCTGACATTAACCTCTAATTTATCAAGAATTAAATTGCTGTCTATCTTGAATGCAAGCCTTCTCAGATTACTCTTGTCTGAAATCTGACAAGCACATTATCTTTTCCATCATCCTGATCATTAATGAACAAATTTAGTAGAACCAGATCACAGGTCAGATTCCTAAGGAAACTTGCTTGATACAACCTACCAAACCAAAGTAGAACAGAGATAAGTGCTTTTTGAGTGCTCTTTTCTAACCATTAACCCAAGGTTAATGTGTAAATTTCCCTAGCCTACACAGGAGAAAGTTGTAGAAGTCTCAAGAGATTTTTTTTTTTAAATCAAGATATGCATCTACTGCTTCTCTTACAGTCAAAGGCTTGTTATCCTGCCATAGAAGAAAACTGCATTGGCTTGGTAAGACTTGTTCTGGACAAACCCATGTCGATGGTTTCTTGTGATCTTGTAGGTGCTCACAAGTACTATGTTTGGATGACTCTTTTCCCTGAAATCTAAATTAAGCTGCCTCACCTGCAATTCTCCTGCTCTTATGTTTTCAAAGCATCAAGGATGCCACTTCCAGTCTTCCACAGCCTCACCTATCCCCCAGCAACTCTAAGATCATTGCTAATGGCTCTGAGATTGATTCAGCCTGTTGGATTAATTTAATGTGGTTCAACTAACTTGAAAACATATAACTCAACTATTTTATGTTCTTCTTCTATTATAGCCTATTTGCATTTTGGCATTAAAATTAATTGCCTCATTCAAGTAATCACAGTTGGCCTTTTTAAGGAAAGAAAAACATCTCGCACACTTGGACTGTCTTAGACTTCTTGCTCAGTAACTTTTTATTTTCACTGAGTAGAGATAAAAAAGCAGCTTTTTCCATAGTGGTAGCAGACAGAAATGATGTCTGAATATTTTTAGTTAGCTGCATGATACTTTTACTTACTTTTACATTTTGAACGCTTACCTTTCTATTTCTGTACCATGTACTCACCCTCAGTAACCTTAGTTCTTGTATACTTCATTTGTAAGACAATTTAACAACTCACGATTTATCCAAATTGGGCTCCTGCTACACTTTCTGCCTCTCTCTTTTCCCCACCCCCACTAAAAGAATTAAGAGTAAACCCTGTTGTTTCTTTGCAGTATTTTTAACCCTATTTCACCGAGTCTAGGTTCACATGAAGCACAACTCATCACTTACCTAAGTTTATTGAAACCTATTGTTTTATTAAATTATCTTTCTTTCTCTCCCAAAGATCGTGAACTCTATTACCTTATGATCCACCTTCCAAAGCTGCATTCTACCAGCATATTCTCAACAAATTCCTCCCTGCTAATTTCTCTCCTGTCTTGACTAGCCTTCCTTTTCTTTGCCAATTTCAGTAGGTTTGTTTCTTTAAACCAGCAAAAATCAACCTAGTCTGTATTCAAACAGTACATGTTGTGGTAATTAAACTGAGCTAACAAACATGCGGTTAAAGTTCACAGAAAGTTACCAAAATCTGGGCTTCCCCATCTGGGGGCCTGCTTTGGATATATACCATCAGAGTGATTTTATTCCTTTTGCCATACATTTACAGACACTTAAAGTCTGTCTGTGTTCTGGACATAAGTTATTGTAAGGGAACATCACCTTACTTGTTTTCTTTGGCAAGCTATACTCGCCTTAAATTCAAATATAATTCAAGATTTCTATAATGTGAAATATTCCTTCTGTCTCCATATACCAATTACATCATAAGCTTGACCCTGTGCTTAGACTTCCTTATTCTGTATTTCTCATGTTTCTTTCTTATG
>NW_009916256.1:0-1283 GCF_000696875.1 Nestor notabilis | reverse complement strand
ATTCCGATACATGACATGTTTGAACGAGTAGCATTATTCTTCTGTTTGTTCCCCTTATGACACCATTATGAATATACTTCTCTAATTTATAGTCCCCATTCACTTAGTCCTTTTTACAGATACAAGTGGTATTTCCTGCTCTAGAGGATGCTCAACCACTCAAATACTTCAGTGATTTTTTGGAAATTGATCAGACATTTTTTATGATTGTTAAATGACTTTCACTCTATTCCATTCTGTGATAATATATTTCAGACGTGCCATTTTCTACCCTATGAGAGGTTACCTTGCTTTATTTTTTTGTCTTAAGACAGCTATACTGAGAATATAACACTAGTGCAGCCAGAAGCCAATTGCTTAAAGAACTAAAACGCAGGCTAAGTCCACATGTCAGGCTTTGTAAGTGATCTAGATCCATTAACATAGGTATACAAGTACTGAGACAGATTCATGCTTTTAAGGCAGAGGATGAAGAGTTCTACAGGAGGACTGCAGAATAGTCTTGACACATTTTACCTAGCTTTTACAGACTGATAAAGCATAGTACAGCAACACAGTTCATCTCTTCAGCTTCTGAAAAAGGTTTTCCACCTTCCAATGAATTTGCTTATATTAGAGTCAAATAGGTAATCTCAGCCAAACAAAAGCCCTCGAGCATTTTACCCAGGTGAGAGCAACGACCCAAAGCACTCCTAAAACCACTTCAAGAGAGCAGAATGAAGAGACGGGCTCTCATCCGCTAAGAAGCTTTCTTTGTTGTGGGGAAATCGGTAACATGTGAAGATGCCTTCTCAGCTTTCCCTTTGAATCCATCTTGAGCTTTCCCGCATTTACCACAGTTTACCTTCCTCCCAGATCAGTTTCCTTCACGGCTATCCTGCTAACCAGCTACTCACAAGAATAAGAACTATTTCCCCATGATATTTTAACTGAAACACACCATTTCCTCCTACTCTGCAGCATCCACTGGGACAGTTTCTCCATGCAGACCTTGCTCATGGGTGTCTATGGCTCTTAAAGATTCATACCTGGTTTTGGCTGCAGTGATGGAGACGGAAGCAGAGTTCTGTTCTGCGGGTCACCAGACGCCTCATCCTCTGCGGCGTCCACCACAGCAACACGGTTGTGAAACCGCCCCTCTACCTGCACGCCAGCAGCTCTAACACCGCAACACCGGCCACCGGACAAGCAGGCGCTCAACCCGCGCCAGGACCCACCTTCTCTCCGGGAGATGGATCCGGGCGCCCGCTCCGAAGCCGCCTCCCTCCGGGCTCCGCGCTGGG
>NW_009916255.1:0-14793 GCF_000696875.1 Nestor notabilis | reverse complement strand
CTGCTCTCTACAACTACGTGAAAGGAGGTTGCAGTGAAGTGGGGGTCAGTCTCTTCTCCCAGGTAACAAGCGATATCCAACCTAGTTGATTCTGTGATTTTTAAGGGCTAAGTGTGACCACAAGGAATGGTATTTCTAAGCTTAATTTGTGCTAAGCAGTTGGGCAAGTATCCACTCAAAGGGAGGGCATAAAAGGAAATACAAACAAGTTCCAGTAGGAAGAGATTTACGTTAGGTGGGTGTGATTATGTTATTTTATATGAATGGCTTAAAATCATATACTATCAAAAAAGGTGTCAGATATCAATGTAGAACAAGCATCATAAATTATCTGTCAGTACATTGGTAGAGGATTATACCTTTAAGTCTTCAGAAATAGTTCATTTGCTGGAAGCTTTCTGTAATAAAAGTAATAAGTATTTGGATATCCAGATGGTTATTTACATTTGGCATTTTTTTAATTTAAAAATATCTACAAGCAGTATTTTATTAATGCCTTTAATTTAAAAAGTTGTCTCCTCATTAGTGGTACATATACAGCAGAATGTGAGGCAGTGCAGAAATTGAAAAGCAAACTGTAATACATGCCTTAAATAAGAAAAAAACAAGTTGCAATCTATTAACATGCATTTCAGACACAGCTAGCAAGTTAAGATTTTTCCAAGTCAATGCATTTTCTGGCAGACTACAGGTGAAAGAGAAAATGCAGAAAGCTCTCATCCCATCATTTTGCTTGATGTAGGGATGAATTTATATGTTGTTACCTACATATTTTTCCCCCAGTTAATTGCTTCTGCAGCTTAAGCCACTTGAATGTATAAATGTGTCTGCTATCACTGTGTCTCGGTGCCTGTCCTACATGTAGAAGAAGTGCATTTGCAAAAGTAAAGGGCCGGCTAAGGCTGGCAGGAGGTCTGCATTGCTCTTTGGAGTAGCATGCTTTTCAAGCGAGGCCTGAAACTTGATTTAGGTTCCTCAAATTGTAGCATGGGAGTTCCCCTGTATTATAGGAAGTAGCATAAACTGAGAGTAATATGATGCATGTTTCTTAACATAACTGCTTACCCTTCTGTCTCTGTCTGTATATACACATATGGGTATTCCATATGTTAACAGTAAGCCCTTAACTCCCACAAAAGGAGTGGACTGAAGGGCTGCAAAGATACCAGTAAATACTGCTGCAGCTTTGAGCTTGTGCCTCTGCTGTAGCACCTACTGTAAGAGTTTGGTTCTTGGGGATATTACTTGGCTTTTTTAGATGTCACGGTAAATGGAGAACTGCAACATTTACTTTTTTACGCTCTTATGCTTAGAACTTTCTCTGTTGAATATGCTCGTTTGTGTTTCTAGGGAGAGAGTATTACTATCCAAAACCAGGTTGTATTCTGCATTTGGTATTAAGGTTGATTCCATTTCACTGTGTATTCTGTTCAATAAATTTTCAATAGCTTTGGAGAGAATCACCACCCCCCCTTCATATTAGATTTGAAAGTTGCCATTTGCTACTTTAACTCTATTAATATTGTTTTTTTCATCTTATGTGTGCTTTCTGATCCTTTTTTAATGAATTTTGTGAGTGCAGGTCTGAAGCGCAACTGTATGTCAGGGGAGCATGTTCTGTGGCAAATTCTGCCACTGTAGAGTAATTTTAGTCATCAGTATAGCTAAAAAAAAATCTGACAAGTCTTCATAGTTAAAGTGTTTTATTTTATAACTGTAGTCATATGTACACTTTATATTTTATGTCATTGGCATGATTCACAGTCTTCGTATGTTGAATTTTATTCTAGGTTACTGAAAGAAAAAGGGGCAGCAATGATCACTGGTCTTGCTTTACGTTGTTGGGATTTTTCTGGTATCTTTGAGAACTTGTATCTGGTGACGCAGTGGTTCAGAAGGTTTCTATAATGAACCTTGGATATATCTTTTTGTTTTTTCACAGCACGACAGTTTTAGAAGAATGCAAATGAAAGTTACCAGTGCAGTAGGAATTTTAATACCTGAAGCAATATTTTGTGCTGTTCTGTATTGCTTTTGGCATGTGTTTGTTCTGATTTTAAACCTCGAGAATGAAATTATGCATATTTGTCACATATTTCACAACTTTCTGATATTTTTAGGTACTTAACATTTTATGTTTAGTACTAATTGACATTTTTCTTTTAGTACAGATAAATAGACTTAATCAGTGTCAGGTAATATTTTGAGTTGCTTTTCTTAAAAATTAATAGTTTAGGACGCACAGTCTTTAAACATTCAAAGCTTGACATCACTGAAAACTAAAGATTTGTTTACCCTTAAAATGGGATGTATCAAAGGCAGCAGAGATATTTAGCCACAGTTCGCAGTGAATTTGCTTTGCAATCAGTGCTCATGTCTCTTTATGCAGTTGCTCTTATCAGTTGCCCACAACCGTACCAAGTTTGTCTGAGGTTTTAGTAGCACAGTGAATTATGTATAATGCTTTTGGTCCAAAATTAATTAAAATCAATTTATGAGGTGCTGGTGACTTCAGTGGGAGTTGGATTCTGCCCCATTATCTGGACTGGTGTCCTCAACACCTTTCACATCCATACCAGACAGACTTTAGATAACAACACTATAAAAACAGAACACAAGACATCATTGTAAATGATCGCATTATTCATTGTTAGGTAGGACAATAACTGCTAAAATACTCTTTGGCCCTTTATTGTAGCTGAATGAAATGTCATAATCTAAGTTTCATAAAATGTACCTTTACAAGAAATGTGCAAATAACAATTCTACATAACAGATGAGCACTCATATACAAATAGCTCATAGATTTTGAGTTTTGGGGGGTGGCGGTGGTGTTTCTTTCAGGTGATTAGAAAGGCAAAAACATTTTGTGCCCTTGCTACAAAGTTAACAAAGCATTATATTGCCACCTGGCCATCTGTTAGGATAAAATGGGTGTTATTTTCCATAATGTTACTCTGATTTAATTTTTTTTTCCAAACTCGTGATTCACATTTCACGTATTATACAAAGGGGCATTTTTTCCAACGTGTTTTAGCTGAAAACCTGTTGATAGATTTTGTGTGCTTATAACTAAATACCCATTTCGCTATGTATTCATGGAGGGGGACAGTTATATTTTATACATTGTTTGAATTCTTGTGGAGGCAGCTACCATTTTTTGCTCAGTGTTAGGTAAAGCAAACCTACGCAGTTACATTTTCCTGGAATCAGATTATGTTCACTTGCAGCCAAGAAGCCTTGCCAGTTCTTTGATGCTCGCACAGGTGCACTCTCACCTTTCCTGTGTCCCTCCCCAACTGGCATATGTTAATGTGTCTGTCTCTGTGCTGCTATTGTTCTTTTAGTGGCCATAGCATATACTCAGGTAACAATAGTTGCACCAGAATGATTCTGCAATCTATTTATTTTTAATGAGTAATGTCAGAAATGTAAATAATTGCTTTTCATTTATGTCCAGCACGTTTCATGTAGTATACGTTTCACGTTTTGAGACAGAACAGCTTGTAGTACCTCTTGGTTTTAGACACAGATACACAGTATAGAGATTTACCTATGCAGTGTGTCCTTTTATCCTTGAATATAATTCTATTGTCTCAGGTCAAGAAAAACTGAGGATTTATCACTGTAAAATCTGTATATATTGTGCTGGGAATGTTGCTTTTTCCATTTTCTATAGTTGTGATGATCAAAAGCATGCTTTAAATATACAAAAAGTATAAGATTATGATAAAGATTTTGCTGAAGATTACCAAAATTCTTTAAGCAAAGCCAATGAAGTTTCCTCCTACTACCCACAAAAAGGAAATACTGCGAACAGTCTATGCAAGAATTACATTCACTTTGCAGATCTGAGCTCCTTTGTTTCTTGAGGATTATACAAAATGAACATATGTGGAATATTGCTACCAGCTTGCATTTTTTGATAAATCTAGACAGGCAGAAGAATGCTGGTGGCAGAAACTCTAGGATACTGGTGTTTCTTATGGTTAAAACAAAAGCTGGAAATTCTAGCCTTTTTGAGCAACGATGCCAATAAGATTAGAGCAAAAATTGTATGAGTAATGTGTTTCATGTTGTTAAACATCAAATGTTAATATCAAATGTATTTGGCAATAAATTAAAGGTTGTCATTCTGTGATTTCCATAGATCTGTAGTATACAGATGTAGCAGAGATACAAGCAGAGTGATTTCCCCTCATAGAGCCAAAAAGTGGTCTTTTTGCACAAAACATCTGATGTGTACTGAGAGGCTTTTATATGCCAGTAGGCTGTTGAAGCTGTCTTATAGCTTCCTGCAGCACAGCGGTAGTAGGGGTCAGGGTCTGTCAGTTCAGACCTTTGCTGCTGAGCAGACGTGAGCTGGTATCATTACGCAGGCTGTAGGTGCCAGTCTTCTGAAACTTCATGGGGTTTCCTGTCACTCTGACCAGCTCTGGCATATCATTGCTGAACTGCTAGAGGAACTCTAAGTACTTCAAGGGGTATTGTCTAATGCATGACTTCAGAGAACCTTCTCACAAATTTTTGCTTAAGGAAACAGAGACGATGTGATCTTTCTGTCTTCTGTATCCACCCAAAATTTGTAATCCAGTGGTCAATGTCACACTTACTGGACAAAAACCAAAGAGAAATCACAAACATAACTTCAGAAAACGTCAGAAAAACAAGTGGATGGTTAGAGGACAGAGACCCATCCTATTTCTCTCATTGAGGGAGGGACCAGCACACCTGCACATGTTGGGTTTTTTCAGTAACCAACAAACCACTCTGTGCATACGTGCCATAACTGAGCCTGAAGCACAGCAGGACTGACAAAGAGAACCCTAGGGAATCTGATTTCCTCATGAGTGAAGGAAGGTAAAAAGGCAGGCAACAAAACTCACAAATCAAACAGAATCAAAGCTTTGTTAGTTCTGCTTTAATGTAATTCATGTGTTACACTTTTTACTCTGTCCAAGTAGCAGGACCTTGATCATACAGTATATTGTGTCTTTTGGTAGAATAAATATTCCTCGAAGTGGAAAACCTTGTTTAGAGATTTTTGAAGTCCATCTCACATCATGCATGGCAATGACTTGAGTGTTTATAGGTTTTTCACTTACAACGACTTAAGTGTTTATAGGTTTTCACTTTCAGTAAGTAGAGAGGACTTGGAATTGGATAGAATCTTTTGTTTTATAAGCAAAGTACTTTCCACTGGTATAAACAAAAATTCTTAATCTGTTTATAATGGAAATGCATGTTAAAAGTTTCATCTCTCGTAGTAGAGACATTATTGTCTGGTTTACTTTGGAGCTGCAAATGCTGTGAATTGGTCTTAGCCTGCATTTCCTTGGTGGTCTCGATAGTCCTTTGCTGAAAGGCATTGTCAGCATCAAAGCCATCGCAGATAGCTTAACTTGCTGCTATGATTTCCCTGCATACATCAAGGTTCTAGGACATCCTCTTGCTTATTCAGCTGGGACATCCCTTATTTCTCTGAAAGATCAGAAGGAATCTGGAATGAAATCAAACTGCTGAGTAAACTGGCATGATATATTTTGGAGACATTTAAGTCTATGTATATTCATCAGGCTCTATTGTCAAAATATTGTGCAGTGCTTGTCATTCATTTCACCTGTTTCTTTTTAATAGTCATCTGATTTAAGAGTTTTGCTTTTTCTATGAAACTTTTTTGACTATATGGTCTATTGCATTTTGCTTCCATAAAACATTATATTGATGATCCTATAGATTAATTTTCTAGCTAAAACACATTATAACCTACATAAGAAAAAAATTGAGATTTCTAGAATGAAATATAAGCCTTGTAAATAATATATATTTTTGTAGTATGAAGCATGTAGATATAAAATTATGCTACATTCAACTCAATTTTACATTCAGTAATGAATATTTATGAGGCAAGATCCAATTTTAACTTAGCTAACTTTCTGTGTCACTAGCAAAATACCATAGGAAAACCCACAGTATTCAAATTTGTATTAGCAAATATCATTTGCTAAAAAGAGAATAGTAACAACCTTCAGCCCAAAGTAGAGCTGAACATCAAAGCGTGAGTGTATTCTTGCATTTGTTATCTGATGTCTGAGGCTTAGTGTTGCTGACATCTGGAATATTTCTCAGTGTGTTCATATAATGTGTTTCTCTCTCTGTTATTGATCATACATCCATTTGCCATGCAGTGAGATGTTCCTAAATGTTTGGAGCTTCAGTTTTATTCTCTCTTCCTCTCTCACTGCAGCAATTTTACATTTGTTATAATTTTCCTCAACAAACAGTGGAAAAGAGTAAAAGTTCAAGAGCAGACTGAAGACAACGACCAGATGGAATTGTTGTACATGGAAAATGTAGCTGTGGTGCTTCATTTGGGTTTAAAAGATACTGTGTTGCTTCTCTCTGACCATATCTTTAAGATGATAGTTGAGTGGTATTGGCACAGTTTGACAAAGATGCTTTATACACAAGGTGGGTACAGGATAAGGAAGCATGGTTCAGTACAGCAGGGGTGGATGAAGGAAGTATAGATACTCAGTGAACAATTCATATCTTTCTGCTGTGTTTAATATTGACCTCTCACTGATCCACCGAAGGAAACCTTTCGTTGATTTCTGCGGACACAGATTGTCCTGGGTTTCCACTGGGGTCAGTGTTATGAGACTCACCTGCCTGATGCTCTATTTATTTTTTAATAAGGAGATTGTATATCAGTTTAGAAAATTTTATCCCATTGAAACATTAGTGAGAATTGACATTGTATTAACCTTCTTTAAATCAGTAGCAACATTAACCTGCATATCCTCATTATCTGTATGTTTGTATCAGTGTGAGTATAGAGTAAAACACTTATAACACTTGGAGTAGTACAGATTTCTGTTTATAGTTTGTTTTATTCCTGTTAGGGAATAATTTTCTTTGTTGTAATGGCGAGTATAATTTACTTTGTATCTTGCAAGAGTGCAAAGTAACCTAGTTTAATAAAAATGTGCAAGGCTTTAGTTTGTTTCATTATGATTAGTTTTAAGTTTCTCTGAAAGCTTAAGGTAGATTTTGCCTACTCAGCTACTTACATTTTTCCCATCCCATTGGTAAAATCTCATGGGCCAGATAATCTTCAAAAGCCCAGCAGTGTAGCTACTGTGATAATAAACACTTAGATTCCCCAGTCAGATTTTATTTTAAGTTTCAGTGACATGCTCTGCTCTTGCATAAATGTTTTTATTTAAAATGTGTAATTTGCACTGAAGTCTTTTATAACTGAATCATTGAATAATCGTAAGACAAGGCCCTGAACTAGCAATAGAAAGGTCAAGAAAGCGTGGTCAATAATTATGTGATCATGTTGCGACTTCAGGCAGCAGGCTTTCCATGTTGCCACAGTTTATCAGCTTTTTTAATGCGATGGACAGAATCGTAGCTGACACAGCGTGTGTGTGTTAGATCTCTGTCAGGAAGCTTTAACAGAGAAATGTATTCCAGTAATGTGAAACATAGCACATAGGGAGTCAAAACAAATGAGTTCAGTCTGGCCATTGCTGGGTTGGAAGTGCGGACTGCAACAGCCTTAAGACCAGATCTGAACTGCAAAGAGTGTGATTGTTAAATGATTACAATCGTTTACTGCCATAGGCTATAAAAATTAAAAAGGTCTAAGTGCTTCTTTCAGGCAGAGATGCAGAGACTAATTTTACATGAATGCATATCCTAACAAGATTAGCTGGCTTATTCAGGCATATGAATTGCACTTCTGTTCTTCGTGTTAAACAAGCTTGTATGATCAGAGTCACTCGGAGCTTATCATGGTCACAATCAGGCCTGTACTTTCACTCCAGATTTTCCCTCTGTCTCACTTTTCTAACACTAGATCTCTGAGGTTCAACCTGTTTTCATGCTGACCTTTGCTATTTTTCCTCAGTTTGAATTTTTCATTTTCTATGGTTATGTTTCTTTATTTTTACCATATTCTCCTAGCAACTCTGTGTATAGTGCAGAATGATGTGATAGTTTAAGTAACACCGTCCTAACAAAAGAATGGAAGTGATCCATTTTTAACAGCATTTTCTTTGTTGCAGTATATGCTATATTCCTACAACCTTAGCGGTAGTGTTTCTACAGCAATTATGCAAGCAACAAAGAACTCTTTACCTGTCATAGAATTAAAGATTGATTTTATATGCTGGCTAATCTATTGATGGGGAAACATTAAAAATGACTAGATCACTGCAAATATAAAAAAAATCAATTATTCTGAAATTTCTTCAGCTTCTAAGATCAGACGTGCTTCTTTATGTTTTATGGAGCAGTCTGGCTGAAAAACCGTTAAGAGCATTAAAAACTTTGTCATTTTAGATAGAATAAAAATTCTGTAATATATTATACGTCAATATATTTTTAAGAGAGCCAAACAGAATTTTGGTTAGGACAAATCTAGTATTCTTTTTTCCTTAATTTTAACTTTTGCAGTTTATACCTCACCGTTAAATTCAGAGCTAATCATGCATCACATCACAGGAGTTGGAAAGTTCCTATTTGTAATATATCTTGAAAACATCCCTTCATTTAATAACTTGATTTTTTAAACAATCCTATATCAGTAAGTATTTTTAACATTGCTTTTTTGTCACTTTGTATTCTTACCAGCTTGCATATGCTTACATTTAGTAGTAGCAATAACAGTCATGAATGTGAACTGTAGTCTAGAACCTAAGCAAGGCTTCACCGAGATAGTTATTTTACACAGGGCATGCCGTTTTCCAAGCCACTTGTGTACAGATATATGTGTGCCCCCATGTGTGTTTTTCTACTGTAGTGAAATTGTCTGGGTGCTAAACTATGCTGATTTATCATTTCTTTTCCACTTTTTTTCCTAGAAAAATGACAATTTGTTTAAATTATTTAAAATTTCGTGGACTTTGGATACAAAGAGAAGAGTAATCAAGTTTGCTAGCCCCTATTTTTATAAAAAGGTTCATATGTGGGAAGGTTTCTATGTTGCTTGTTCATATTACACCAACAGGTCGATAAGTTATTAATAATATTTATACTGCATAATGTTCATTTTGTGTTAGTTTCGTCTGATTACATTTAATTGTATTCCTTTGCATACAATTTGAAATCCTGCATACCTTGGAAACCTCCCGTTGTATTGCCCTGTATTTATTATTACTGTTGACTTAGTTCCTCCTTTGTCATTTGGCCAGACTGTGAAAGGTTGAATCTTAGATCTTCTGCCTTAAAAGAAATATAAAGGAAGAAGCAAGCTGGCTAGATAATAAAAGAGAAATACAGAAGGAAACAAGCAAGGTAAAAAATTATACATGAATATTGGAAACAGCATTAAAAATAGTGATAAAAAAGGAGCACAGTAACATCTAACTCTCAGTGTTAGATCTGCCTCAGAAAAAATGCTTCAGTCTCCACTCTCAGGTAGTTTCTGAAGTCTAGAAAGGACAGATCAGTGAAGAATCTGACATATGTTCCTGTTCTAGGTGAACACAGTTTAACATGACATTGGACATCTTATTAGGTTGGACATCTTAGTAGTTTTGGTGTAGTCCTATGTTAACATGGACCTACTGATTAGAGACTGAATTATTTTCTTTTCGTGAAGTTGCACTTACCACAGGCATGTCTTGAAGAATAAAACATGTCTCTGAGTCTTTTGCAAGGCTTTAGCAAACGCCTTATTACAGCATTTGAAAGAAAAATAAGCATTTTGTTGCCTTATGCCACCCATAGTGACACATTTAGATAGACATCTGAAAGCTAGATTTCCAACAAGCAAATATGTTAAAAGGGGACAGAAATATGTAACTTCTTACGGGAGAAGTATCGTGAAGAGAGTCTATTAGGAAGGGTGGTATCTAACTGGAAATATTTTTTTGTTTAGAAGGACAATGGCATTTGCTAATTAACTGCTGTAAATTCCCTTTATGTTAAGTTGTCTATCTACTTGCTTGGTAACATAAAGGCAACCACATTCAAAGTTCTGCATAGCCAGCTGGCTGCTTTTCAAAAGTACAGCCTTTGAAATTGATTTGAAACTCCTTTGTGCAGTAAAACAAATGTAAATTGTTGATGTACTGATGACACTGCACATACTGTATTTCTGTGAAAGAGCAGAATCAATTATTTTTCCTTCCACAAAATGAATCACCAAGATGTAAACCTAAGCAGGATCTTTTCTGGCTTGAGCAGAAACATTAAATTAGTCAATGTTTTTCCAGAGGTGATATTTACGATTCACATTTTCTGTGGGTCTGATTCATCTTGTTTCTCATACATTGAATTATTTCTACAATTTAGTGATAGATTTCTAATTCATATAATTAATGTAAAACACAGTTACCTTGAAGTGTATTACTTGTATTGAGATGCTTGTGTAGATGAAGGACTGTCTTAGTTTTGGAAGTTTGAATGCATGTGTGTGCATTCTCAGGTGGCCCAGACAAGAAAGAGCAATGCTGTGATTAAGCACTGTCCTCTGTGGTCAGCTAAGACCACATTTTATTAGTAGTATGTATACAAAAGAACCTGATAGGATGAATTAGTAGTTCATTAAAGTGTTGAACTATTATTATTGTTGTTGTTTTTGTTACTATTATCATTATTATTATTATTCCTGTCCTGATACCGTTTTTCTGGTTCTGACACTCCAAGTTATTAGTAAGTTAGAAAATGGGAGTGAAATCTTTCTTTGTGCCAAATATTGTTGTAGCCTTACCTGTGTCTTTTTACCTCTCAAATCATGTGCGAGGTGGGTTTAGTATGCTAATTTAGATGAGTCAAAGTCTTCAAACCATACAGCTGCTGTCAGTAATGTTCATTAAGGATAGCTACCTAAATATTTACCTAAATACCAGCTATCTACTTCAGCTCACTTAATTTCCATACTGCTGACCTATAGTGTGAAAAACTTGGTTTTTAACTTCAAAGCTAACTCCAGTATGTCTGTATTACTTGGATCATCTGTAGCTTCAATTTTTCTTTCAAACTGTTCCGTAATGGTTGCATAGGTGATTTATTCATTTTCATTTCTAAAGTAAGCCTAATGAAACTGCATGTGGTCAGTTATATTACTAGGTTTTATATCTGTTTTTTGTTTGGTTTGGGTTTTTTTATCTATATGTATCCAATTAGACTTATAGGAAAAGATGCACACTGAGAAAAGCAAAACATCTTCCTTTAAAAAAATTAATTTAAGGGGCTAGTGAACATACATTAACAGGACTGTTTGACACAGGTATAGTATGTTCTTGATAAGAAAGGGTCATTTTAAATCACGAGCTCCAAAATTAAATATTTGGATGACTCAGAAAGCTAAAGAATTTGTTAGAAATTGACTTGAAACATCTTTAACATGGAGGTCTATATCTGAGCTAGCAATCAGCTGCATGCCAGAGTTCCTGCTGCTTAGCGTACCTGTTCAGAGCCTTGGGAAGCCCGGGGGTACCCTCTGCCAAATGAGATGTGAGGGTATATGAGACAACCATCAGTAGGTTTGGGACCAGACTCTGTCCCAGGGGCAGTAAGCTTGACTCTGAGGACACCTGCAGCTCTCCATCCCAGCACAGATTCTTCCTTCTTTTTTTTAAAGGACAGGGCAGCAAGAAGCTGATTTGGCGTTGACTTTCTCATCCTTAGAGTGACAAAATGTAGTTGTTTTTATCCTGCCCAGATTTGGCATTTAGATAACGTAGATAATGATGTTTTACTTAAACTCCAGCCTCTAAAGCTTTTGAACATGCAGCAATATCATGTATGAAATGTGAGGCATCACTTTGAAGTTACCTCTAGCTGACATGTATTACAACCATCATACTGCCTAATGTAAATGGTAATAGAATAAATTCCCTCAAAGGTACAGTCAGGTAGGCAGTCAAATACAGATCTCAGCTCTGTCGGAATCATTGAACTCTCAGCCATATCACTACTAAGCTTGCTTCAGCACTAATAATTTGTGGCATATGAAGGACAGGAATAACCTTTCTCAGTAACTCTAGTCTACGCATGGTTTTTATTGGAACTTAAGCATGCAAATAAAGATACGGATATGCTTTGCTGAACTGGGATCACTTACGGTCTTTGTGCAGTGAAGAATGATCACGGAAGAGGAGGTGAAACTCTGTTTTAGCTCTTTCTTTGTGCTTCTTCAGCTGACTGAAAGGAGTTAAGAGAACTTTGCGGTTTTGTACAGTTTCCTGCCTGCCTCTCAGGTGGGTAGATGAGAAAAAATCCACTGAGACTCAATTTCTCCCTGACTGCTAGCAATCAGGAGGACACAGCAAAGAAAGGACCCTCTGAGAGTTGTCATAATCCTGCAGTGCTGTATGCTTTCTTTTGTCTCTCCTCATTTATTTAAATGCATTCCTGTCATCAACATCCTAGGAAAAAGATACATAGAGCTGAGGAGGCTGAAAATGTTATTTGTATTAACTATCACTCATAAAAGCAATGGAGATCTTGACCTCACTGGACTAGGACTAATTGTTTCTTATCATGTATAATCATGTAGTTGAGAAACAGTTTTTCCTTCCAAGTATGTTTAAGGTCAACTTGGAAAGGAAGGAAGAAAGGTTAGAAGAGAGAAAGTAGAAGTTCGTTCAGCAGAAGCCTCCTGCTATTTATTTACATACCATATGCTTCCTCATGCACATTCACACCGGATGATTTTATTTGGATAGACAACTGAAACATCAAAAAAGTAGCAACAGTTTTTGCACAGTGTGAGGCTTCTATTATAGCAGCTTGCCATTCACTGCTAAGTTCACTTCTCAGCTGAGCAGTTTTGAATGCAATACAAAGAGAGAAAGCTGGCACTTAGTTTCATTGTCACAATATTGAAAACCACCACAATTCATAACCATGCTCATTTTCCTTCCTTTTAAACAGTTCCACAGCTTCCAATATCACATTTTAGCTTAGTGGCCTGAAAAAATACACTTGTGCAAATACTCTGTCTGCTGGCTGTCGGTAATAATTTCTAAACCCAGTCGCCAACTGCAACTCAATTACTTAGATACAGTGTCCAAAAGTCCTCAGTTTCTACCAAGTCATGTGAAAACTGACAACAGCTTAGAGGAAGGAAGCCCAAATTTGTGAGAGCAAAGCCAAGAGAGATGAGCGTTTAGCTGCTCTGCACCCTAAACAGCCCCCCCGTTAAGGGATGGACATGTGTTACCCAAACCATCAGCATAACCGTAACACCAGCCACACAGCACAAGCACACACTGGCTGCAGTACATGCCATTTGCTCAGCTGAAGTGGTAGGGAGCACAGGAGGGAGGAGAAGAAGTTATCCAGGGAGGTATTAGGGGTATAGAGTGGAACCAAGGGTTATGTGAGGGGCCTTATGTTGTACAGACTTTAGAAGGCCTGTGGATTTAAGGAAGACTTAAGAGTGATGAAGCTGTAGGGATTATGGAAGAACTAAAAAATAATCTATTAGTGTATCTTTCCTCTTCTAATTCCACTTCTGTATCTCTTGGTACTGTGGCCATGAAATGTTTTTGTATCTATGCTTAAGAATGGTGGGACTTCATGATGTGGGAATAGACATTTGGATCCAAAGTCTTTGTGTTGTACCCAAAAGCATTCAGATTTTTCTATAGAAATGGATAATTTTATAGTTTCTAAATGTGCTTTGTACTTTGAAAACTCTCAAAAGCAATGTTCAGTTGAGCATAACAATATGTTTATTAACAAGGAAGTATTCAAAAACTTTTGTGAGGGGAAGAAAAGAACTTAGTTGGGTTTTTACATGAAGAAGGACAAGCTAGAAGGATGGAATGAAGTGGAAAGGAGAGAAGTGAAGCTCTATACAGTAGCATAAACCATTAACAGATTATTCTGAGGCCTAAATGGATAGATGATTCATTTCCTTTTCCTGAAGTGGGGCTCAGATCTTCAAAAGATGTCAGAGCAGAGCTTTAGATACCCATTAAATCTACACAAAGAAATACTGCTTTGCAAATGTTTGCTACTCCAAGTTTTAATGCTGCGTGTCAGCTGAAAATTAACGTGCACAAAAATATTTGCTGAATCAGCATCTCTGGTACTTCCTAAACTCGCATTTAACTGAACGTCCTGATTTTCTTTTACATATACATTAATATGTTTTTCCTTGCACCACGTAGGAGGATTGACTAGTAGAAAAGGGAACTATCTGTATTGTGATCCAAATACCTGAAGTACCATTTCATAAACAAAAAATGTTTATTCTGAGTGGCCAAAGTGAATAAAGGTTGGACCTGCTGTACTGAAAATTGAGGTTGTAATCCTAGCATTGCCAGAAGTGAACTGCACAACCAATACTTTCTGGTTTATGAGGTAAGAGAAATGAGATCTCTACAACATGAAGGGCTCCAAGTGGACAGAGTAATCAATACCAGTCAGTGGCAGTGCTGAGAAGACTCCTGTCCTCCTACTGTAAGACTCCCATCTTCCAAGCCACAGGGATGACAGTAATACTGCTGTGATTGTTTCCGAAGATGTTGTTCTGTGTCTCTGATAAAAAAAAATGTTTAGTAGAGGCTTGGAGCATTTTCAGGCTTCAATTCAACGAAATATTGACAAATGTATTTTAGGCCCATCATTCTGCAACAAAGCAAAAAAAAAAAAACCTTCAGAACTCTCAAAAGCTGCTGTAAATAGGCTGGTGAGGGAGCGGGGGGTGTAAGGGAATGCCTCCTTCATGGGTTGACCCCCCGAGGAGAAAAAAACCCATATATAATGTTTAAGAAGTTTCATTTTATACCTCTCGAAATATAGGGGTGATGACCACGCTGGGAA
>NW_009916254.1:0-1323 GCF_000696875.1 Nestor notabilis | reverse complement strand
CTGGGAGCGTTGGGGGGGGACATGGGAGTTACTGGGGGGTTACTGGTGTTACTGGTGTCGCCAGGTTTGCCGCACGGCTCATCGCGGGAGTCCTCGACTACCGGGAGCAGCTGGAACGGTGGGGGGGTGCCCCCCCATGGGTGTCAATGGGTGTCAATAGGGGTTAATGGATGTCAGTGGGTGTCAATGGACATCAATGAGGGTCAATGGTGTCAGTGGTATCAGTGGGTGTCGATGGATGTCAATGGGTATCAATGGATGTCAATGGGGGTCAATGGATGTCAATGGACATCAATGGGTGTCAGTGGGGATCAACGGATGTCAGTGGTGTCAATGGGTGTCAATGAACATCAATGAGTGTCAAGGGGTATTAGTGGTTGTCAATGGACATCAATAGACATCAACAGTGTCAATGGGTGCCAATGGGTGTCAGTGGTATCAATGGGTGTCAATGGGTATCAATAGACATCAACGGAATCAATGGGTGTCAGTGAACATCAATAGTGTAAATGGGGGTCAATGGATGCCAGTGAGTGTCAATGGTATCAATGGGTGCCGATGGGGGTCAATGGACCCCAATTGACGTCATGGGTGCCAATGGGTGTTAATAGCTGATGATGGGTGCCAATGGGTGTCAATTGATAATGATGGGTACCAATGGGTGTCAATGGATAATGATGGGTGCCAATGGATGCTGATGGGTGTCAATAGATAATGATGGGTACCAATGGATGTCAATGGATGATGGGTGCCAATGGGTGCTGATGGATGTCAATGGATGATGATGAGTGCCAATGGGTATCAGTGGATAATGATGGATGCCAATGGGTGTCCATGGATAATGATGGATGCCAATGGATGTCAATGGATGATGGGTACCAATGGGTGTCCATGGATAATGATGGGTGCCAATGGGTGTCAATGGATAATGATGGGTGCCAATGGAGGTCAATGGATGATGGGTGCCAATGGGTGTCGATGTGTCCTGCAGCCGTGACCCCCCCGAGCCCTGGCTCCAGGCAGCTTTTGGAGGGTGCCGGGTGCCAGGTCTCCATCGGGATGAGGTGCTGCGGGTGCACCCCGGTGCTGAGCCCCCCCCAACCATCACCGTGAGCCGCAATGGGCAGGTACAGGGGGACATGGGACATGGGGTATGGGATATGGGGTGTGGGATATATGGGATATAGGGTATGGGGTGTGGGATATGGGATATGGGGGTTCATGGGGCCCCCCATGTGTTCCCCCCCAGTTCTTCCAGCTGGAGGTGGGGCCGGGCTCGGGCCCCCCCCTGGTGGCAGCGCTGGAGGCAGCTCTGGGGGAGCT
>NW_009916253.1:0-3640 GCF_000696875.1 Nestor notabilis | reverse complement strand
GGTGGTGGGGGGGCAGAGGGA
Organism: Nestor notabilis; assembly: GCF_000696875.1. NCBI lineage: Eukaryota > Metazoa > Chordata > Aves > Psittaciformes > Psittacidae > Nestor > Nestor notabilis. The sequence goes on along the minus strand of NW_009916253.1, from coordinate 3,619 downwards.
ACAGGTAGAAATTCAACTATTTGTACTGAATGGCAAGAATGTTCTAGTAAATGTGTACCAAAATGTGAATTACTTTGTATTATTACAGTCTAAACGTCGATCTAACAGAATATTATTGGTATTAATGTGCTTTTTTGTATAAAGTGCAACATTTCGTCCCAAAGTCCAGTCTAAGTAGTGCAGTAAAATGTTGTTACACGTCCTGTCAAGAAATTCGTATAGTGAAAGCCTGGATCTGCGTGTCAAACTGTTACATTTGTTCATGTAAAGTGATATTAAAAAAAAAAAAAAAAGATATAATCTATATCTGTCCGTTGCTTTTGGCAAATACAAGAACATAATGTATATAAATCCTAATTTCCATATTTATCCGCATGTAAAGGTCCGGTTATACATGTTACAAGATATTCAATATTTATGGCTAGAAGAATTGGTATGTAAAATTTAGTTTACAGAACTGTTTGGTAACATTTCGTACCTTATTAAAGATTCTTAAATCCCATTAATTGTGGTAGGAATCCTTATTCGCTAAGTCAACCTGCTGCAACTCCAACTAGCTTTAAGACATTAGAATAAAACTGTCCCAGTTTTTCACTGCTTTCCATTATGTCATCACTAAAGCAGCGAAGGTGATATAAATGTGATAAATGAAAGGATCCCTGCTGGCATTACTATAGTGTGTAATTAGTATTTATATCAAAATTTATGAAACAAATTTTCGGCCGCAGTATAATTTAAATGACCTTTGCAGACATAGAATAACAACCATAAAAATAACAGAAATAGATTGCATGTGCTACATAAATATTAATGTGGGGAATTGTTACACGAGAAGTGCTGCATTCAGCTCCAACACTGTCCATGAATCTGCATATACTGGGTCCCTAAATTAAATTAATTCGGATAACATATATTAGGAGATTTAAAACAGAGGAGATTTTGGTTGCTATTTTAATTTAAGGCATTTATGACCATAACTAATTCTCAGGCAGTGGATTCGTGACTTTCCTTGGGCCTTTTACTCCAAGGAAGTACAGCATTGTTTCATGAAGGCTGTTGTTGATGGGTGTATTTTTTTCCCCCTTCCTATTTTTTTGGCTGATATTCCTTAAAACGTGATATTAATTTAAATCAATTACTGCTTATGTTATGTTATTATTATTACTATAATTTTGCCAGTGTTAATAGCTTTCTAAAAAATAAATCTAGGGAATAAGAATGATTTTATGTAATTTGATTATCTTTCTATCTCTTTTATTTATTTCTCATTTACTTAAGAAATTCGTTCCATTGGCTGGCGTTGATACAGTAAATTTGTAAATGAGAAGACAATATAAAAAATCTAAATTACTTGTGCTTAATGACTGTAGCAGAACGCCTTTTCTCTAAATCAGATTGTCTTCCTTGCAGTTTAGTTTGATAGATTTGCAAGCTGTACTGCTTCCACTAACTTAGCTACGGTTGTTGGAACTGTTGGGCTTTGTTCCTGGTTGTAGCTTGCATGATCGCCCCATTAAGCAGACAACATATCAACAGACAACACAAATCATGAGGTTGGCTAAAGCTGCGAGGGCTTGTGATATGTCATAGAGTGAACTGCACAAACTGACCTTCCAGTAGACCAGGATGACACTTTAACAGCTTCTTTAAAGAAATATTATGTGTACAGCGAGTCAATAGCCATATTAACTGCTCGGGGGGGAGGGGGTGCTGGGGAAGCCGTTCTCTGCTAGTACCCGTGCGGGCGATCCGCAGCTCCGGCTATAACCCCCCGCCCCAGCCCAGCCGCCTCTCCCACAGCAAAACCCCTCAGTATTTTCCTTTGTCCTTAACATTTGGGGATCTCCCTCGGAGTTTTTTCACTGCCCCAAAGCACCCCCCTCGCCCCTCCCCCTCCATAAAAAAAGACTTTGCCTTGCTCAGTTGAAGCCCCACTCCTGCCAGCTCGGCATCACGCTTTACTCCCTGCAGCACCCGTGGGAAGGCTTCGCTTTAACTTTACTTTCTGCGAAATGTTATTATTATGAGGCTAATATCAGTTTTCAATGAAAAGAGCGCCACCTTGCAGGGTTTGGCGAGATAGAAAAAGTTGGAGCCCGGTGGGACCCAGGCAGAAAGTGTTGCTACTTGAGGAAATGTAATGCACCGAACGGGCCAAAAAGGCAGGGGAAAAAAAATGTTTCATGCGCCGAAGACATGTCTGCTAATCTTTCAGGTTAATTGTCCCTCCGAGTTGGCCAGACAACGGTTTTAAGAAAATATCTTGAACATGGCTAGGGGAAAAAACCCCAAAGAATACAATCGTAGAGATAGTCTGAGCCATCCCACTGTGAAATAAGCCCGGAGAAACGTGGTGGTGGTGGTGATATATTTTAAAGATGCGTACTGCAAGTTTCTTTGAACTTGCATAAAGTCCCTAGCGGTCGCTTAACAGAGATCTGTTGTGACTTGTGTGTGGTGGAGCCCTTGTTTAATGAGTATTCTGTTAAACTTTTGGTCTGAGGTTTGTTTGAGCGTCCTGCAGCAGAAAGAATGATTTTAGTGGTGGTGTTGCTGCTGTTGATTCTTTATTTGGGCCAGGGAACACGATGCAATCCTGGTTGTTCTCCGTCCCGTGTACATTCTGAATTAGCGAGGAGCACTGGGACTGGAATTGCTAAGGAGGATTTCCAGTCCACGCCATGGCTGTGCTGTTCGCCTGGCTCTGGAGGGGAAGCGCTGCTTTGAGACCCCCGGCCGAGAGAGGGATGGGTTTGCAGGCAGAGAGGTGGTGAGGCGCCTCTCGGCTGTTCCTGCGCTCTTTCAGTCCCAAAGCCAACTTCCCCCCAGTAAGTGTCTTTTGCGGATTTACTCACGAGGGCTTGCGGGGAGAAACGCGAACCCCGGCTCTCCAGCCTCGACGGGGGCCCTGGTTTTCTTTCTAACGTCTGGCTCTTGAGATGCTATCGGGCTACTTTTCCTGTGTGGGTTATTCTGTTTCGAAATAGGCGGTGGCTGCATGCCGAGCTCAGGGCAGGCTGTGTCGGCATCCCCGCTCCGTTCCGCGCTGCCTCTCCCGTGTCAGCCAAAACGCGGGGGCCGCCTTCCGCAGGCTGTGCGTCCACAGAGGCTCCCGCCGCAGAGGGGAGCATTCGGAGATACTCACCGCAGTACGACGGTGCTCGGGAAGCGTGCAGGAGGCCGTTCGGGGCGGGTGGGAGTGCAGGGAGCTCTGTTTGTGCTGTCCCCTCTCGGGTGATGTGCCCGCGGGGCAACCCCTGGCCCGGCTTGTGCTGTTTGCGCGCAGAAAGTTAAATGAAAAACAACAATTGGGCTCTTCCAGTTCCCCCTAACTTAATCCCCCTCAAAAGACTTGCCTTTCAGGCCGCTTTAATGACTTGTGAAAGATAGCTTGAATTTTTTAAAAGGCGACTCCGGCATTCATAAGAGAAAGTTAACTTCTCTAAAGCAGACACTGAAATGAGGACACACACTCCGTGCTGGCCTCTACTCTTATCGCCCTTGTGTTAGCCTTAAGGAAGCAGCAGTCCCTGGACTGATGCACTTAACGTCGCGACTTTTATTTACTGATTTTCTGACCCCGCTGGAAAACGGCTCCAACTTCGTAAGTTTTCCTCAC
>NW_009916252.1:0-13290 GCF_000696875.1 Nestor notabilis | reverse complement strand
AAAAAGATAAAGGATGAAAGGAAAAAACAAAACATTTAGAAATTAGGATCTGATGATGACAACAAGAAACAAGTAAGGGAGCTGTAATTAAGAACTCGGGTCACTTTCAGTCTTGTTCTTTGTCCACTAGATGTCATTGTCTGTCATGCAGACCCACAGAAAAATCATTCTGTATTTACAGAGATGCTATTAAGGTAGTGTCAAACATCTATCATCTTAGAAAGGTCTTCTAGGAGAGCATTAATGCCTGGTCAACTTGGAATAGTGGCAGGGGAAAAAGTTCTCAATATTTATGTTTTTCTGTAAGGTTCTGGGGCTCTGGGGATCACCAGCTCAACAGCTGCTGCTGCTGTTACCCTCAAATTGTTCGGTCAGTAAATCACAGAACAATACAATTTCAGCTGCCGCAGAGAGGAGGCCCACAAGTAATAACAGGGTCACTACCATTAGCAATTGTTCTGGCAGCTGTAAAGGAAATCATACAGACAGTGCTCTTGACAAGGTACTGTGTTCTGCTGGTGTCCTTGGAACACCCTGTGAAAGGAAGCACTGGGGAGGAGGAGGCAGGAGCATTGGCCTGGTTTTGTTTCTCAGCTGTATGTGTGTAGCATGTCACAGCTTTTACCCAGAGCAGAAGTAAAGTAGCAGCAACATCCAAATGAAAGCCTTTCCCATATATAACTGGAAGCTATACAGTAATTATTTTCCTATAACATCTGAATTTCATGTTAAGAATTCTGAATGCCTTCCTGTATCTATATCACTGGCTCCCACCTCCCCCAGCCCCTGCTCTTTCCTTCAGAGGAAGAGTAAGATTCTGTGAGGGGGAAGCACCAGTCTTTTTGCTCTCTTGTCCACAAACTAATGGAAACGTACTGCCTTCAATCCTCTTCCTTTTTTTGCCCATTCAAGTCTGGATCTCTTTGAACTCTTTCTCCCAGTCCATATGCTGCTCCCTACAACAGCACTCGTAACCAGGACTATCATGGCTGGAAGAGTCTGTTATTCACAGGTGTAATCATGTCTGAATGGCAATGGTACATGTTTTACCCTAGCTGTGCACTGTTTCCTGGCTGGGACATAGCTGCTATCACCTCCTACCTGCTTCTGAGGTCTCTGGAAGAAACTTGATGACCTATTAGTTTTGTCATGTAGGAGAGCATGTACATGTCTGTACTGATGAGGTGGCTCAAAGACATGGTACAACCAATAAGAGATGCTGTAAAACTGACTCCAGACACATTACTCGTCTGCTCACTTTCAAATGACTCCAGCTTCCTCTAAGTGCTAGTATATGTAGGAATCCAAGTTAACTCATTCTCCTCATAAAAGGTATCTTAACCTGTGGGGAGATGGTGATAGCATTTATTCATGCAATGCACTCTTTCTAAACCCTCAGAAAATGAATGGAAACAAATGTCTGTAATTTCAGTGCATACTTTTATCAATAGCAAATGCTTACCTTGTGACATTTGGCAGCTTAAACTTTAAGTACAGAACGGGAATTCCTATAAATTGCTCTGCCAGGTAAAGCAGTTCATAATTCTTTTCAAGGTTCACTGGGATACACGCAGTAACAGCCTGAAAATGGTAGAGAATAAAAAAAATGCTGTTAATGCACTGTGATAGTTCATGAAGCAACTCCTGTTGCTGGCTGCTAGCCTGTCTCTTTTTCTAAGCAATGGCTTACCTCTGTTTTCTCTTCCTTTTTTTTTTAAAACTTGAATACTATTTACAAATGAAGGGGTATGGTTTTGGTTTTGCTTGAGATGTCTATTATTTACACTGTTAGGGGATAATTCAGGTTGTAACAGCGTTCTGGTGGAACTCTGGTTGCAAGTAATATTTAAATAGTTAGCATTTGAATTAAGAATTCAAATCTTCCATCAAGTACTTTCCTTATATCAAGGACCTGTGACTCCCACCTCCTACAGTCCTGTCAGGCTCCATTACCAAAGGTGTCTGGAATCTAAACCTGATCAGGTGTTAGAAGGGAATGAGGCAAGAACTGTGTCTTGAAATGATTTAATTAAAAAATAAAAAAACACCCCTTTTGTTTTCATTATCAATATTGATGTACAATTATTCATACCTGAATAATCTCTAGTACTACTAGAATAATTTACCTGGAATAAAAAGTAATAATTTACAAGTGGATTAAGTAACAGGCTAATAGAAAGTGTTTCTATCTGGCCGTTCCTTGCATGTACTTGTCCTGTGCAAGCTATGGAAAGAAATGTGACAAAATCAACACTACAATTCTTGCTGGAGTAGCACTGAATTAATATCTCTGAGAACTGTTAGTGGGGATACAAAGCTCTTAACACCCACGTTCTCAGAAAAAACTGTAAATGAAATTCTACGTATTTTTGGGAACTGAAAAGCCTACAACAGTATGTAAAATAGATTAATCCTAATGCTCTAGCCAAAGTCAATGTGAGAAATCAGACAGCCAACTGCAGTTTCACTAAGAGGGGAAAAAATGGTGCTTATTCTTTTAGGTCCTTATCTACCTGAAGCGTTAAAGACATTTATATCCAGGAATAATATCTATTTTACATATGGTGCAATTTTAAACTTGTCAAACTTGCAGTAAAGAAATGTCAGGTATCCATTGTAAGACATTGTTGTCTTGTCTTCTGAAACTGTGATGTTATAAACAAAGAAATATCTAGAGTTTTGTTTTAAAAGTAAACCACTCAGATTTCCTTTAGGTACAGTGAACTGGGCTTTGCATGTGGAGAAAGGTGCAAGATTATTCCAGAAAGTGGTTTACAGCACCTATGTCATTGACTAGTAGGAACCTAAAATTCTCTTTGGTCTGAAGTTATTCCTCAGCACCCCTTGAATATCTTCTATATGTTGGCAGTATAGTAGTCCTACAAAAGGGAATGATCAAGACTAGGTGTGAAGGGCTTTTCTGTTCTCAAGACATGCTGTACTTTGGTAAAAGTTAATGCAGTTCCCAAACTCTGATTTCTGTATTCACGATACAGCAGTTTCATTGAATGTGTAAGTGTTCATCTTGAATTTTATGGCTTCATTTTATGTCTGCTACTGTCACTAGTCTTTGGACTGCATATATTTTCAGCTGATTAAACTTTTTTATTATTATTATTAAAAGGCCTGAAACTAACTTCCAGATAGAAAGTCAATAGCTTTTGAACACGATACTGAAAATAACGTGTAATGAAGCTAGGAGATGCTCTTCCTATTTCATGAACAAGCAAAATGAACTATAATAACTGCGAGTGTTGTTCAGATATTAAATTTCAGAAAGTACAAACAAGATCTAATACAGACATGCTAGAACTTGTGTCAGACCTTGTTCCTACAGTTCAAGACCAATTCTGTTACACTACGTTAGAGGTGTTTTTTCATTGGCAGTTATCTGATCTCACTTAGTGTAACAAGTCTCAGCCTGCCAGCACCTTTCAATGTATACAGTGAATCACTCACAAGAAAATCCTTGAACTAGGATTCTTTGGAGTTACAAATTTTCTGCTACTAAGAAGTATAAATTTTCAGACTGAGCAAGAACAGCTGGTCTTGACTGAAAGATGTTCTTCAACTGGCAAGCATCCCTAAATGCTTTTTCTTAAGCTGTGGCAGATGAGAACTGTGGAAAACAATCCAGGGGTTTTGACCCAAACAAGCAAAGCATAGGGTAATTCTGAAAGAGTGAGCGAAATATTCTGAGCAGTCTAAAGAAAACCTGGGAACACATGGATAAATGCAGTATTCTGGCTCTGAGTAATCTGAACGGGAATTATTTGTTTGATAGGAGAAAGCTGGGGCTTATTTTGGAAGCAGCAGGGAATAAAGATGACTGGCTAAGGAAAGCTGGAAAGCTTCTTTTGACAGGATTCCTATAAATGAGCATGCATGAACTGAGCATGCATCCAAATCCCTTACCAGGTCTATTTTGTGAGCCAAACCACAGCCTGGAGTTCCCAGCACTTTCTCAGCAATTTTGAATCAGTTCTCAAATAACTGCCTATTTTCCTTAATCTAACTTACAGCTGTCATGAAGAAATATCTAACTTTGTGATTTTCCACATGGAATTTTACATAGTGCAGTTTTACCTCGCAATTCTTCATGTCCTTAGAGAGCTTGAACCCTTTTTTGCCATCACAATAGCAGCTATAACTTCCTGGAGAGTTTACACAGAGTTGAGCACAAACATTTTCAGCACATTCATCAATATCTAGGAGAAATGGAACCATACAGAAAGATTTATTCAGATTATTCATGGCACAGACTGAAAACTAACACAATAAATCAATGGAATAATGGACAAGATGGGTTCTCTGGCATAACATGAATCCAGGAGGTGACTGCTGCTAAGCTAAACTAATGCTAATTGATGTCTCCTATGTAAAATTTACAAACTAGAATTACCTGCTGGGTATATAAGACCTAGTAATCTGATAGAGGCCTTGTGTGCAGAGCTGGGGAAAAGTTGGTCTGATTTGTGAGGCAGTAAGAAGCTGAGGTTGTAAGGTGGCTGAATTAGTGATAGAGACCTCAACAAATCAGTACCATTTATGGCAGAAATGCCATTTGGGTCAGATCTCTTCCTTTCCCTATAAGATGTCATGAGAACTTAGAGTATTAAGAGTATATATGGCAAGGATGTGGAAAAAGGACGTGTAAACCTAAAATTATCTCAGGGCAAAAATACCTTTTAAAATAACGTACAATAATCTCATAAATAACTAAGTTTCAGACAGCATCTATTTGTGGAGACCAATCTGATTTGAGCTGCAAATAAGCTAAACTAACTAAAGGAACTTCATTTTCTATTTAGTAGGCCATACACAATAAATAATTAATAAATGCAAGGCTGTGTAAAAGGCCAATGTAACTAATTTCTAACATAGAAACAAAATGTCTCCTGGGTAGAGACTCTAATGAGGGTAATTTTGGGCCTGTCATAGTTGGAGCCCAGCTGGCAACTAAGTACCATGCAGCTGCTTGTTCACACACACACCCACAGTGGGATCTGAAGGAGAATCAGAAAAAAGGTAAAAAACTGTGGGTTAAGAAGAGTTTAATTATTGAAATAAAAGTAAAATACAATAATAATGAAAGGAAATAGAGAGAGAGGAAGGAATAACACACACAAACAAAATAATCCCAAAACCAAAAAGTGATGGACAGTACAACTGCTCACCAGCCACTAACCAAAACCCAGCCCGTCCACAAGCAGTGACTGGCCCCTCCTGGCCAGCTCCCCCAGTTTCTATACTGGGCATGACATGCTGTGGTATGGAATACCCCTTTGGCCAGTTTGGGTCAGGTGTCCCAACCCTGCTCCCCGCCTGCTTCTTGTGCTCCTCCTCACTGGCAGAGCATGAGACTGAAAAATCCTTGACTGGGGTAAGTGCTACTTAGCAACAACTAAAACGTTGGTGTGTTATTGGCATTGTTCTCAGACTGAAGCAAAAACACAGCACTGCACCAGCTACTAGAAAAAAATAAAAAACAACCCTCCATCCCAGCTGAAACCACGGCAGGGCCTCAGATTAAAGAAACTGTTGATACTTGTGTTGAAACAAATGTTAATAAAACCATTCTGGTTATGATCATTTGGGGATCTGAAAAAGCCAAGAAATCCACCTAGGTATAAACACACAAAGAGAATGAAGAAAAAACTCGACCAAAAACCCAACCTACAAAACCACTAACCCTATAACCTGCTTTGCTGTGAAGAAGTAAACCAAAATAAAAATTTAACCCTTTCCAATAAGCATTAGCGCTATTCCAAGCTCTATACTCTCTTCCTATGCCCTTCCCAAAGCAGCATGACTGTGTGTAGATACTTCAGGAGGTATTGTTCTCTGTGCAGGTCCTATAACCTTTCTAGTACTTGAACACCTAGCAGTACAAAAGTAAAACTACAAGCACTAGTTAACCAGTAGCACTAGAGTAAATCTGAGTGCTGAATTCTCTGAAAGCAGCAGTTAATTCTGAACACATTTCCCAGGCCCAGTGCCTGCAGACAAACAGAGACTTATGAGGTTATTATGAAAGCTTATCATGCAGTGTGACAGATGAATTTCTATCATTAAATCAATTACTCAGAGACTTGCATCCATGTTGCAGGGGTGTAAATCTCCATTACTAAAATGAACCTGCTGCTCAGGGGTAAGGTCTCCCTCCAGAGTGTACTATAGCAGCAGAGGGACAGCCAAGCTTCTTGCATAGGTATGAAGTCTCCTTCCTCAGCACATGTTCTGGAATCCTTGAACAGCCCAAATGGCAGGATCTCCCTGTGCAGAGAGCTAACTGTTCTCCTACAGAAATGCAGATGTGCACTGGAGGAGAACAGGGGTTTTTGAGGTTTTAATCAGTTATGCTGTAACTATCCTGGGGTTTGTTTTGGTTGTTCGGTTTTGTTTCTCTTTTTCTTCAAAGTTGTAGTCAGTGCCTTTGCATGTTTGAGCTTCCAAAGGCTTCCCACAGATCTTTCCACATGTCAGTCCCACCTCATAAAACGGTCAGCAGAAGCTATTCATAGAAACCCATGAATCTGCATAGCAGCCTGGGTTTATCCAGCTGCTTACAGTGGAAGGCTAAAGTAGCTTGCTTTGGGTAAGTTGCTAAGATATGATAGAATCAGCCACAAAGGAGCTGTATACTATGTCCTAGAAGGGAGCTGTATACTATGTCCTAGAAGGGAGCTGTATAATGCTAGAGAAATATGGTGATTTCCCCAGGGTGTGGATGTGGGTAGGCAGGGTTTTGGGAGTGTTAAACAATTAAAGCAGGAAAGGGAAACCCTGATCCTTCGTCTCAAATTTTCAGAGTGTGTGCTAGGGAGAGACTAATAGATAGAATACAGACATACTCTGTGCTGTTTGATTAACTGGTTCAGTCAGTTCTTTAAGAGATGTTCCCCTTTCAGAGAAGAAAAAAGAAAATGGGAAAAGATATACCAAAAATTGGGCAATTCTTTAAAATACGGGTTCGGCTTGGTTTTTCTCCTTGATACTGACTGCAAGACAAACCACTCTACCACAGTAAGCACAGTTACTCGTTCCCATGATCCCTATTTTTGGCAAGGTGTTTAAAATGGCAAAGGTGCTGAGAATAAGATAATAAAATTCTGTATCTAAAATGGTATGGCTTCTATGAGACAAAGACTGGACTATACAGATATCTTCCACTGATAGTGTCTCCCAAAAGGTGGGGATGAAGAACTGTACCTACATCCTGCTAGGAATGGGTGAGGAAAAAACCTCAAACCCTCTTCTATTCCACTCTACTTGTATCTGTCATCTCCTAGAGACAGTCATGCATAAATGTATGTAAATCTGATTTTTCTAATAAGCATAATTGAATTTGGATACCTACATGCACTATGACAATGAAAAGCTATTGTCATGTAGTATTTTTGTAAGGCTACATTCCTGCCAGTCTGCACAATCCTGTCCTTAGACTGGATTTGGTGACTCACTTAATGTGGTTACAACAAGGGTTGAAAGCTTAGCAGCATAATCCTCCTTCTAGGAGGTACGACTTCTCTCGTTTTAATGTCCTCATCTTGCAACCTTCTGGAAACCATGTTTCAGAAGAAAAACAATACTTGAATTCAATTTGATGCAACCCATGTGTCTGCAGAAAGTACTGAAAGGAGCAAGAATTAGATTAATTAATGTGAAGTTTTTTCTCACTTCAGTGCATGCAGGGACACAAAACTGTCAGTAACATTTTAATCCCATAGTAACTGGACAAACAGCAGATGCCTGAATATGAAATCATTACTACTGTGCAAAGCTTTATCACAAGAAAGCTGCACAAAAAGCCATGCAGCAAACGATTCACAGGCAGCAAGAAGCTACTTTTGCATCCTTCTGAGCAATAACATAAAGGCAGCATTCAAAATAAGACAATGATGTATTTTTCTTAAACTGGCAATGTAGAAAATTCCTCCTCACAGCAAAACTAAGAGCTTATGTATCTCTTTTACAACTGAAATTCAATTTCTGATGTGTGTACTAAACAAACTTTAACAAGTAGATAGAAATAAAATATGTTCTAGTACGCAAATACTCCAATACTTGAAAAAGTTATTTTATGATGGGCTGTGTATAAATGGTTTCTTCCTGCTTTACTGCTAGCTTATCAACACTTTTCAACTTTGCTATAATTATTATAGGACTTTGTTTTGAAATTCTTTCTTCTGGATTTTCATTTCAGAAAAGACTACTCCTGAGGAAAGATTCTTTTAGTGCAGCTCCTTTCTTTCATAGCTCCTTTTCTGGATACTTAAGAACAATTTTATTTGAAATGTGGGGCTTTTAGAAAAAATATTTTATCCTACTGCCATGCTATCATTTCCAGCCTAGAATGGAGATCATCTCACTCTAATGCTGTTATTTTATATTATAATCAGGTACCCCAATGAAGGAATAGACAAATTTTATTTTAAATGGAATTCAGTGACCCAGTGAAAAGCTCTTTCCAATATCTGACATCTAAGGACATAGAAAGGACAGAGATGGTCCTTGCCATGACCATAAGCACCTAGATAGCCTATCAGAAGGATAAAGACAAGCTTTTTAGGTTTTTGAGACAACATGATTAAGCATGGCTTTAATTTCTGGCAATTATCTCTTTCTAAATCTTCCTGTCTTGCCCAGTTTGGAATTGCCAAATAAGGAGTTTTAATTGTGTTTGCTATAGCTTGTCTTGAGTTAGGGATCTATATTAAACTGATTGATCTCAACTATTCCATCCTTATAACTGTAATGAAGCTTAAGAACTAGGTAGAAGACACTAGATCCTCAAGACGTCCAGATCCTCAACACATTGCTCCAAGTTATCTGAAAGAAACATGCTAGCTGGTTTGAGAACGTGGACAGGAAGTCCTCTCTACAGTAAGACAGGAGCGTTCCCATCAACTGAGAAAGTTATCTGGCATACAGCAGGACTTGGTAGTAAACTGTAAAACCCTTCAACATTTGGGATGAAGTCATTCTACTGCATTACACTACATGTAATATAGACTGACTGAACCTCTGAAAGAACAAATAATTGTGTCATATTATAATAAACAGTATGAAGATATACCACCATGATGAGATGCTGGAGTTTGTTTTTTAAAGGGGGTGCACAGGGTTTGGGATTAAAGAAAGAGAAAAGGGGGGATAGAGGGAGAAAGACCTACCTTCACAGTTCTTGGATGTTGCATTGTATGTGTAGCCTTCTGGACATTCACATTCATATTTCCCCAGGGTGTTTTTACAGGTGGCAGTCCCACAGATGTTTGGGTGTAACAGACATTCGTTTATATCTAGAAATACAAATAAGTTATTGCAAACAAGTTACTCTTGAGCATATAACTTTTTCCTAACCCTATCCAAAACTGCAACTGATTGAGGAGGGTAAACTGGCTCTTTCTTGCTAGGTCTACCAAGCTTTCATAGCAGACTATAGTTATAGCCATAAAGATCTGCAAAGGTCTCCAAAAGGCACTTCTGCATGACCAGGAAAACAAATTCCCTGCTGGCCTAACTTTTGCATTCTCTTGTCTGTTCTGTAACAGGAAAAAGGATGCATGCCCAGGAAGGCAGAGAGAGAAACAGCCTGCAGATTTCCTATAAACTAAACCAGACTGCATAATAAAATCTTACCTTACAAAAAGACATCTAGAAAGACAAGAGATAATCCTATCAGTTTCTTACATGCTACAATCAATTTATGTCACAATCACCTGTTAACTGGCTATGCTGACAGGTGTTCAAGTCCCTCACTGTCTGTACATCCCTCAAACCATTTTAGTGTCTATCTTATGTGGTGTTACCAATTTTTCAATGTCATTTTCAAAATGTGTATGTCACAGCTGGACACAGAGTATAGTATCAATCTTACTAGAAGTCTTGTAGACAGAAGAATAACAGCTCCCTGGTAGTACTTCAATTCCCACTTGTCTGTGCAGGGATCATTCTAGTTATCTCTGTGGTTTTGTGGAAGTTGTGGAAATTGTGCTGAACAGGGTGAATAGATTCTGCCACCGGCTTGCTAGGACTCCCAAAACATTTTTTTAAGTGAAAGCTGTCCTGAATTTGACCTACTTTTCTACAGTTACTGTGTGTACTCCAAATTCCAAAGTGTATAAATTTGTAGTTGGATGTAATGAAACACATAAAATCTGGTATATCAAATGACCAAACCAGCACTGTAAGTACTAAGATTTATTAGTGTGGTTTTGTCTTTGATTATTTATTTTTAACCAACCTTTCCAGTATCTTCCCAAGAATTACAGAGATTCTTAAAAACTTGTCTGCTTGTGCTTTATGATGAAAAAAGAGTCTTCTGTTATTCTGGAATTTCTTTGGGAATTATTCATTCACAAAAATATATAGACTAAAGGAAGTAACAGCAGGAGATAACTCTCAAGTCTGGCTTCTTAAATTGTTTGATATTATCTAAAACTGTTGTTATAGTTGGGCGATAAAATATGACATTAAAATGGAATGAGGTTGTACTCTTTTCTAACTATGCAGTAAGAATTGCTAGTTATGTCAGTACAAAGTTTCTATCTGGAAAGGAACAAAGCATGTATGTCTTGGCCAATAATAACAGATGCAAGCATGTACAGAAAAAAATTGTTCTGAATGAATAAAAGACAAATCTGTCTCTCCATTAAGGGCATTTTCAGATTCATTAATAGTTTCTTCTCCAATGAACTTCAAACTCCCAAAAGAGTAGCATCACTAATTAGAAGTGATTCAGGCTAACCCAGTGTTCACCAGACAGGATTTCCATGGAAACAATATTAGCTGGTCACACCACTCTAGATTCTTGTTTCAGCATGCTTAACGGGTATGTGAAACTAATTAGTGACTAAAGCAAGCTTTAAGGAGTTCTAGTAATGAAACACAATCTAATCTATAGCCTTTCTCTTTTTTCTTCACTTTTTTTTCCCTTTCTGAACTGTTTCAACCCACCTCAGTTCCTTGATCTGGTTCACTATATGGTTGCCCAAATGCTTGCAGAGGTGTAAGGCTGCAGGTGGAATAAGTAGCCAAGTTGAAGCAGGACTACATCTTTCAGAGGCAATGCAAGCTTCTGTTGACTTAAACCATTTATGAAACTACTGGACTAAATTCTTTCCTCTCTCTTGTCAACGAGCAATGTACTGTCATGTTCTTAAGCCTCACTTCTTACCTCCACAATCTCGTTTATTTGAATGCATGAAGTAGCCATCTTCACATAAACAACGGTAGCTTCCAGGTAAATTAGAACAGCGTTGGCTACAACCTCCATTTAAGTCATCACATTCATTTATATCTACAAGGAAAACAAAATAAGAATCTTTGCTGAGAGGAAGGCATTAACTGATCAACTGTATGGGTATACTTAAAGATCTGATACTATTCAATAATAGTAGAACTATAATTGTGTTTCAGAGAACTAAAATCATCATGAGATCAGAGACTCTACCTTCTTCACATTTCTCTCCTTGCCATCCCGGTTTACAGACACACATGTATTGGGCTTGTCCATCTATGCAATCCTTATATCCATCTTTATGGCATGGCAGAGGGCTACACTGGTTTGAAATTTCTGCGGGGTAGAAAACATTGGAAAGAATTGTTATCTGGGCTTATTTTTCCTCAAGGATTAGTTTAATCTTTCTTCTTCTTGCCCCACAGGTACACTTAATGAAATAGGAAAGGGTCTGGTGTATAACATCAAGTACCCATACAACCATCTTGCTACTAATTCTGTCAGCAAGACTTTGTAATGACTGAGAAAAAAAAAGCCACCAGTACTTCGTCAGACAGAAAACACCTAGGAAACAAATGACTTAGCCATGTTAATCCCTTCAAGATGTGACCAAACACAAACTTGATGCTATTTTCATTCCATTTTAAGGATGTGAGCCACCCTGCCCGGTGGGTGTTAGCAATACAATGGCTCTCTAATAAAAGCTCTGAACCTATTATTGCCATTCCGGTCGGACCCCGGAAAATATTGGTAAACTTCCTCATTGATACTGGAGCCCAAATGTCAGTGATCACTAATGAGACAGCACAAACCCTGGGTATAAAACCTACCTGACGCCGGGTTAAATTCACAGGAATTGATGGTGTGATAAAGGAATGCCTCACTGCAAAAATAACCTTCTGGTTGCCAGAGGAATGGAGACTGACCCTGGCAGAAGTATTAGTTGGTGCTGCATATACTAACCTTCTAGGATTTGACTTATTGTATGGATGACCATGGAAACTCCCAGATGGAACTATATGGAGTTTTGCAGGACATGAAAATGGATCAGGCACAATGAGGTTAAATCTGCTAGAAACATCTATACCCTTACCTCCATCTAAAGTTACCAATGTCAGGCAATACCCATTGCCTGCAGCAGCACTTGCAGGGGTTGACGGGGTGGTAACAGAGTTAGAAAAAAGAGGCATCATTAAAAGAACTCACTCACCTTATAATTCACCAGTGTGGCCAGTAAAGAAACCCACTGGGCAATGGCGTTTCACAGTAGATTATCGACAATTAAATGTCAATATTGCACCCCTAACTGCAGCAGTTCCGAATATTGCTGAAATTGTAACAATGATACAAGGAGCTGCACATTCTTGGATGGCTGCCTTAGATGTTAAGGATATGTTTTTTATGATTCCCCTCCTTGAGCAGGACAAAGCACAGTTTGCATTCACGTGGAAAGGGATCCAATATACTTTTAACCGACTTCCACAAGGATATAAACATTCCCCAACCATTGCCCACAATGCTTTGGCTAAAGTCTTAGCAGAGATCCCTGTTCCACCTGGCAACACAGTATACCAGTACATTGATGACATCCTGATAGGGGGAGAAAACCGAGAAAGTGTAAAAGACACAATGAAAAACATTCAGAAAACATTAGTTGAACTGGGCTTGGAAATCCCAGACTCAAAGTGTCAAGCACCCGCACAAGAGGTTAAATTCCTGGGCGTCTGGTGGGTTAAAAGAGCTGCTTCTATCCCTCAGGACACCTTAGAAAACTTAGAACATGGACAAAATCCATCTAATGTAAAGGAATTACAACAAGTTTTGGGAGCTCTGGCTTATTGGTGTAAACATATTCCTGGCTTTTCCATTATTGCTCGTCCCCTTTATAGCCTACTCAAAAAGGGAAAAGTATGGGAGTGGACTGAACAACACACGGATGCACTGGAATTACTAATAGAAGAGCTAAGGCTATTCCATCAGCTTGGTCCTATACACCCAACTGACCCTTTCCATGTAGAATGGGGGTTCAGTGAACATGGCTCTCACTG